>NC_057795.1:679847888-679863191 GCF_018294505.1 Triticum aestivum | reverse complement strand
AGTGGTGTATTTTTACTGTGAGAGAAGTATGCCATCTTTAATTCTCTTCACTTCTACTCCAAAGAAATAATGAAGATCACCCAAATCCTTGAGGGAAAATTCCAACTTTAAATCCTTAAGCAAGCAAGTATTAGATTCTGCACTTGAACTAGCAACAATTATATCATCAACATAGACAAGCACAAAAATAGTAGCACTCCCTTTTCTAAAAAAGAACAATGAGGTATCTGCCTTGGATGGTATGAACCCAAGGTGTTGCAACTGCATACTCAACCTGGAATACCAAGCTCTTGGTGCTTGTTTTAAGCCATATAATGCTTTATCCAACTTACAGACATACTGTGGTGTGTTGTGATCCTCATAAGCTGGTGGTTGCCTCATGAACACTTCTTCCTCAAGAACACCAAGAAGAAACGCGTTCTGAACATCTAGCTGTCTTAAGCTCCAACCTCTGGAAATAGCAATAGACAAGACAAGTCGAATAGTAGCAGACTTAACAAGAGGACTAAAAGTATCTTCATAATCAATTCCAAATCTCTATTTAAAGCCTTTAGCAACTAATCCGGCCTTATATCTGTCTATGCTTCCATCAGACTTTCTTTTTATCTTGTATACCCACTTACAATCAATAATATTGTCTCCATCTTTTGGTGGTACCAAGTGCCAAGTTTTGATTTTCATAAGTGCATCATATTCATGGTCCATAGCTTCTTTCCAATCCTTATTAGCAAGAGCATCATGCAAATGAATTGGTTCACCAGTAGTAGTAAGAAAGGCTCATTTGATTTTGTCATACCTAATTGTACCATCATTGTACTGTTTTTCTTTCACAATACCTGACCAATACCTTGTTTGCCGGAGAGAGGGCGTAGAAGACACGGGAGGAGCCGCTGTGGATGGTTGCACAGAAGATCCTGGTAAAACCTCATCTGCCATAGAGGATCCCGCCGGCTCCCGACCCGATGCAGGGAACAAATCAGCCAGCTCCTGATCCGAGGTGGATCCTGGCGTCTGGACAGCCGCGGGCTCAGGCGCGCACCCGCGCGCGACCACTGTGGGTCTAGGCACGCGCCCGCGGTTGGCCGCTGTCGGGGCCTGCGGCGACGTGTTAACAGGGGATTCGCCCCCTCCCGCACCTGCGTTGGCGACTGAATCGGAGCAAGGAGGCGTGGCGCGAGGCGATACGGCGGGGCTAGTGGGCTCCACCCTAGCGGCGCGGTCGGCCACAGGCCCACGTGAGGCCAGGCCCACGGGCGAATCTCCATGGGATCGTGTGCTGACAGTAGCAGCAGGCTGCGCGCGCGAATCCGCCTGGGATCGCGTGCTGTCAGCCGAATCAGCAGCGTATTCCGCGCATGTTCTGTCTATTTCCTCACACATAAAATGACAGTTCAAATTAGCACAAATATCAGCCGAATCAGAATTTCCTTGGGATTTTTGCACATGATCAAGTTTAGTTAATTCTCCCCCGTGATCAGAAGGTGCAGTAGGATCTGGTAGAAGTGCTATTTCAGCACGAAGTAAAGCTCCCGCATTAGGTTGAAGTTTGGCAAAAGGAAAGAGCGTTTCATCAAAAAAACATCACGTGAAATATAGATGCGTCCAGTGGATATTTCAAGACATTTATACCCTTTATGAAGGTTGCTATAACCAAGGAAGACACACTGAGTGGATCGGAATTCAAGCTTGTGGTGATTGTATGGACGCAAATTGGGGTAGCAAGCACACCCAAATATTTTATGGTAGTTATAGTCAGGTTTTTGATGATACAAACGCTCTAATGGAGTTGAGTTGCCAATGACTTGCCTGGGAAGCCTATTGATGAGATAAGTGGCGGTAATAAAAGCTTCATCCCAATATTTGAGAGGCATGAAGGCATGAGCTAAGAGAGAAAGGCCAACTTCAACTATGTGGCGATGTTTGCGCTCAGCAGAGCCATTCTGCTGATGGGCATGGGGACATGACACATGATGCTCAATCCCAATGCTACGGAAGAAGGAGTTGAGTTTCTCATACTCCCTTCCCTAGTCACTTTGGACTGAAAGAATCTTTCGATCAAATTGTCGTTCAACAAGTTTTTGGAACTCTTGGAAGATAGAAAAAACTTCAGATTTATATTTAAGCAAATAAATCCAAGTAAACTTGCTGTAATCATCAATGAAACTGACATAATATTTTTTTCTTCCAAAGGAATCTCGGGCATGGCCCCAAACATCACTGAAAATAAGCTCTAAAGGAGCATGAGACACACTATGAGACTTAGGATAGGGAAGCTGATGACTCTTAGCACATTGGCAAGCTTCACAAACAGACTCACTAATGGAACTATGTGACAAAGGAAGATTGTCTTTATTGACTACTTGTTTGACGATGACCGATGATGGATGTCCTAAGCGTTGATGCCACCTTTCCAGGGAGGGTTTGATGACGGTGTAGACTTGACGACACCGACGACTAAGTGCTCAGGATGTGATGGGGTAGAGGCCCCCAATGCATCTACCGTGATGGAGGAGTTCCCTCGTTGCCCGATCCTTAATGAAAAAATAACGACGGTGAGTTTCAAAAAAGACATTATTATCGGTGGCTAGACGATACATGGATGCAAGGTTTTTATCGGCTTGTGAAACATGAAGGACATCCTTAAGAACAAGATCACGTTTAAGGTTAGGGGAATTAATTGAAGCTTGACCAATGGGGAAAATATCCATACCTCATCCGCTTGCGGTGTGGATCTGATCAGCGCCGTGGTACCTCTCGTGATGAGCAAGCAGCTCTAGTTCATTGGTAACGTGGTCAGTGGCGCCAGAATCAACGTACCAGACGCCGTCGCCTCCCTGTTCACGCATGGCAGCAGCAACATGGCGAGCATCACGTACAAAGTTCTCGTCAAAGCAATGCCAGCAGTCCAGAACCTCATGGCCAGACTTCTTGCAGAGCTGGCAGCGCGGGCGAGGGCGAGCGGAAGGGGGCGGCGACCATTGTTGGAGTTGAAGCCGCAGCCGTTGTTGTTGTTGGAGTTGTAGCCGCCCCCATTGGTGTAGCCGTAGGCGCCACCAGAGCGAGCATCGTCGCCTTGATGGGCACCGCGTCCGCGGCCACCGCCACGATTCTGCCCCTGGTGACCGCGCCCACGGCTGCGGCCACGGGACGCGGAGTTAGCGGACGACTGCCGAAGATCGCCGCCATGAAGGAGGGTGAGGCGGGCATCAAAACTGAGGAGATGTATGTACAACTCCTGGACGGTGATGGGTTCCACACGAGCGGTGAGTGCAGAAACTACCGGATTGTACTCCATGTCCAAACCAGCGAGGATCTTGGAGACGATTTCCGGATCGGAGAGAGCCGCGATAGTTCACGCGACTTCATCAATAAGGCTCTTGATCCTGCCAAGATAGTCATGTTGGGGAACGTAGCAGAAATTCAAAAATTTTCCTACGAATCACCAAGATCTATCTATGGAGAGACCAGCAACGAGTAGAAGGGGAGTGCATCTACATACCCTTGTAGATCGCTAAGCGGAAGCGTTCAAGTGAACGGGGTTGATGGAGTCGTACTCGTCGTGATTCAGATCACCGATGATCTAGTGCCGAACGGACGGCACCTCCGCGTTCAACAGACGTACAGCTCGACGATGTCTCCCACGCCTTGATCCAGCAAGGAGAGAGGGAGAGGTTGAGGAAGACTCCATCCAACAGCAGCACAACGGCGTGATGGTGATGGAGGAGCGTGGCAATCCTGCAGGGCTTCGCCGAGCACCTACGGGAGAGGAGATGTGTCACGGGAGGGAGAGGGAGGCAACCAAAGGCCTTAGGTATGATTGCTCCTCCTTTTCCCCACTATATATAGGGCCAAGGGAGAGGGGAAGGGCGCAGCCTTGCCCCCTCCTCCAAGGAAGGGGTGCGGCTAAGGATGGGGAGGAGTCCATCCTCCCCAAGGCACCTCGGAGGTGCCTTCCCCCTTTAGGACTCTTCCCTCTCCAAGTTTCCTTGCGCATGGGCCTCTTGGGGCTGGTGCCCTTGGCCCATGTAGGCCAAGGCGCACCCCCTACAGCCCATGTGCCCCCCCGGGGCAGGTGGCCCCACCCGGTGGGCCCCCGGGACCCTTCCGGTGGCCCCGGTACAATACCGATGACCCCGAAACTTGTCCCGATGGCCGAAACAGGACTTCCTATATATAAATCTTTACCTCCGGACCATTCCGGAACTCCTCGTGACGTCCGGGATCTCATCCGGGACTCCGAACAACATTCGGTAACCACATACAAGCTTCCTTTATAACCCTAGCGTCATCGAACCTTAAGTGTGTAGACCCTACGGGTTCGGGAGACATGCAGACATGACCGAGACGTTCTCCGGTCAATAACCAACAGCGGGATCTGGATACCCATGATGGCTCCCACATGTTCCACGATGATCTCATCGGATGAACCACGATGTCAAGGACTCAATCGATCCCGTATTCAATTCCCTTTGTCTAGCGGTATTTTACTTGCCCGAGATTCGATCGTCGGTATCCAATACCTTGTTCAATCTCGTTATCGGCAAGTCACTTTACTCGTTCCGTAACACATCATCCCGTGATCAACTCCTTGGTCACATTGCGCATATGATGATGTCCTACCGAGTGGGCCCAGAGATACCTCTCCGTTTACACGGAGTGACAAATCCCAGTCTCGATCCGCATAAAACAATAGATACTTTCGGAGATACCTGTAGTGCACCTTTATAGTCACCCAGTTACGTTGTGACGTTTGATACACCCAAAGCACTCCTACGGTATCCAGGAGTTATACGATCTCATGGTCAAAGGAAGAGATACTTGACATTCGCAAAGCTCTAGCAAATGAACTACTCGATCTTTTGTGCTAGTCTTAGGATTGGGTCTTGTCCATCACATCATTCTCCTAATGATGTGATCCCGTTATCAATGACATCCAATGTCCATAGCCAGGAAACCATGACTATCTGTTGATCACAACGAGCTAGTCAACTAGAGGCTCACTAGGGACTTATTGTGGTCTATGTATTCACACGTGTATTACGATTTCCGGATAATACAGTTATAGCATGAATAAAAGACAATTATCATGAACAAGGAAATATAATAATAATACTTTTATTATTGCCTCTAGGGCATATTTCCAACAAGTCAGACATGGTCATGTTACCTTTTTTCAGGTTGGTCAGCTCGATGCGGGTGTTGATGGCTTGGGCTTGACTCTGGGCAGTGAACATGGCATGGATGGTGCTCCAAACTTCGGCCGGCGTCTGTAGCATCACGACCTGAGCGAGGATATCGCGGGAAAGAGATCCCATCAAATACCCTTGAAGTTGTTGCTGTTGGGCGTGCCAGAGGGATCGGGCGTAGTTGAAGACTTGTTCTTCCTTGCCGTCCTTGGTCACGGTGAGGGTGGCCGGCGGTGGCGGGCTCGTCCTGTCGAGGTGGTGTTCCATCTGAGCGCCTTTGATCTGAGGCAGCACAATGGCCTTCCATAGCAGGAAGTTTCCCCTCGTGAACTTCTCCTGTGGTGGCGATCCGAGAGACCCGGCGGTGGTGGAGGTGGAGGAAGACGATGCGAAGGCAGAGGATGACGAGGTGGTGAGCGCGCCGGACGTGCTAGACAACAATGCGGCAGCGGTGGTCGACATGATCTCGGTCGCAGGAGGAAGATAGGTATAGTTTTGGGAGGTAGCTAGATGCGATCTATGATCTATGAGGAAGAGGCTCTGACTACCATGTAAAATATGTTGGAAGCATTGAACCCTTTGTCTCGGGCCACATTGGTATATATTGGGCACAAGCCTTGGCGTACAAGTTGTGGAGAGATCGATCGAGAAATCGTTACAGAAGATACATGAGATAACGCTATGAGGGAGAGAAGAAGAGATAGATCAGGAGCACAAGTTTAAATGACAAAACCTATCTCTATACAACTATTCTAACACAGGCTAGCGCACTCTTCATAGAAAGATGAGGTTGCTCACCGTGTGTGGTGGACAACTACACCTAGTGGCCTTTGTATCTCATAGTTTACTTTAATAAACTAGGTAATTGCCCGTGCATTGCAACGGGTATATCTGTTATAATAGTTGAATACCAAGACCAATCTTGTCTTCATCTTTTTCTTTTTCTTTCACCCACTATCTTCATTTCTCCGCCTACTCAATCCAAGCTCGCCACCTTAGTCAATGATGCATCTCGCTCATAATCTATCCCTCCACCCCTACTCAAACGTACACTTTAATTTTCTAAGGATGACAATGCCTCATATTTTGCTTCTATTATTGGGCATCCAACCAATTCATGTCGCCGTATTACCACAAGACTATAGGTGCATTATATTGGCCACCACATTAGAGGGAAATAATGTCATGGAAATCGATCAATCATAGTCACATGACAAACCGAGTTCTAATATAGCTTTTGAGCCATTTATTTTTCATATACATTTACTGTAATCAAGTAAGAATAATTAAATAGTGGTTCCTTTTTTAGCAGAAATGTATTCAACATTGTGAGGATCGATGGCAAGGAACTTTGACCCTTATTACCTAAGATCTACCCTACGGGCCTTAAGATATTCAAATACAATGTTGTGTCATTGCTTAAGATATTCTTTGTAGTACACTTTATCCAAATACAATAGTATGCAATTTAACAATGAATTTTTTTACCAAAAAATTGAACAAAGCTTGTTAAAATCATTTTCATGAACCAAATAGATGCATACTCATCTTATAGTACAAGGAAATTTTGAATTAGGCATTTCTTATAAATTTACAAGTACACTGAAAAGTTCCCGCTGATCACAAAGTTGTTGTGCCGGCGAAGCTCCTCCAGTTTTGGGCTCGCTACCGATGATGCAAAGGTTATCCCTCTCTCCATATTTCATAAACATAATTATGTAGAGATCATGCTTAGCTTCTTCAAATGCTTGCACTAATTAGAATGAGAATTTGTAAAGAAATGTCCAAGTCTTGGATTTAACCATGCTACATGCACGGAAGAGTGAAATTTCTCTGTCGCATCAATCATACATGCATATGTTTTTCAATTAAAAACACAAAAAAACTTATCTTGTTGCCGGAGGTGAACCCTTGTTTCCTGTTGATTGCCATCTCGGAGGAGTTCCATACAATTGCATGAAACAACATGAGATTCTTCACTGAACTTATGCGCTAGTTGTGGTGCAAGAGTCATGGCACATTCCCTGCTGCAGAAAATATGAAGCATAGTGATCCATTTTCTATTGATCGCGGTGCAGTGGACGACACGTTCCGTAGTGCCCCAGCGTTAGGAGGGAGATCGGGAGGAGAGTTGGGGAGAAGATTTTTACTGCATGCAGGAGCTGCACGATTTCCTTGGTTGTGTCCGCATGAGATCCTGGTAAACATCACAAAGCTTTCGCCGCGTCACGACCTCAGGCTACCAGCCAAGGGAGACCTCTAGGTGGAAGAGGCACCGGCCATTCACAATTTGATCCACAAGAGTTAGTAGTTCCTCCATGCGAAGCACCAACCACAAAAAAAAGGAACAAAGATAATTCACACTCTAAAGGAAGCACGCACCAAACTCAACAGGATCCGACTGAATTCTTCGTAATGACAGCCTAGTGCACGTCGACATACTTGATGCAGTCTGCAACCTCCTCGATCTGTGGAAGAGCCACGACGATCTGCTCTAGCGCCAACGCCGGCCGCCTCCTTGAGGCCTTCATCCGCACTCCCTTTACGCGCGGGGCCGGGCGCCTCCTTGAGGCCTTCATCCGCACTCCCCTTTACGCGTGGTTTGCTTCTAGGATGTTCTTGACACGCTCGAGCATGACGTTCCCGAGACGTCGCTCATTGTCCGCCTCCACGACAGGACCGACATGCGTCTGTGGTAAGATCCCGTATTATGTCGCACCACTTCGTCCATCCCTCCCCTCACGATATATTCCACCCTTCCACCAATTTTCTCCCCTCTTGGTTTTCCATAAAAAGAAATAATTTTTACCTGGCCGGACTAACCCAATCTTTGGTAACACAATCAATTTGCATGTGGTAATCAATCTCTTCTTTGGTAACGCAAATCACGCAATAAATTTATGTATGCTATAATGGCCCTCCCTCGTCTCTCGTATTTTCCATCCATGCGCTGCAATCTACGTGACAAGGGAGAAAATTGATTGAAAGAAGGAAGGAAATTGATGACCGTTTCACTGAAATAAGGAAGGAGAGATTGATCACCATTTGATTGAAAAAAGGAAAGAGTTTGATGACCATCATGAAGAATTGATTGCGTCTGGTTACCTTACGTGATGTGGATAAAACTGGGAACCGGCAGGGAGAAAACAGGTGGAGGGGGGAAAGAAAATCGCTACAGGGGAGCGTACGAGAGGTTGGACGAAGAGCGGGCGACGTAAGAGGGGAAACGGAACGCTCTGTTTCTTTTAGGTAGCAGAGAAGAGATAGGTATGTTTCTCAAAAAAATAAATTATGACAATCTCATCCAAACAATTTAAACTAAGATGATGTAAAAACAGAAGCATGGATATGCACGTCGTTTTAACAAGTACTCCTACTAGATATTATAATTTTACCGAGTGATCACCAAAATAATGGTGTTGCTTTCCTGCATGAATTTAATTTGATAAGAGAGAAAGAGAAACGAAAACCTAAGTGTACGTATCCATACACGCCCGAAGCTCTTGAGAAAGTAGATCGTTAGGCCCTTCACCCTTGACTCCTATAAATACTTGTAATAGTATCACTAGTAGAAAACGGGCCTTTAGTGCCGGTTCTAAAGCCCCCCCCCCCTTTAGTCCCGGTTGTGTTACGAACCGGGACTAAAGGCCCTCCACGTGGCTGCTGTCTGGAGCTCGACCTTTAGTCCTGGTTGGTAACACCAAACGGGACTAAAGGATTTTTTTTGAATTTTTTTTTCGATTTTCAAATTTCTAAATTATTTGTGTTTAATCTCTAATCATCCCTCATCACTGCTCAATTTAATCTCTAATCTCTAATCACCCCTCATCATTTCAAATTGTCTAACTTCCCGGCTGGTCACCCATCCTCTCACTGCTCTAGTCTGAGCACACTTAACTTTCGAGTGCCATTCCCCCTTGTTTCCAAGTCTGCACTTGTTGTTTTCCTAACAATAGTAAAATGTCAATCATATTAACCCTTACGAGTTGAAGTTGAGCATGAGGTCACATGTTACACCGTTTGAGTTTGAAACTATTATTCCTAAAACCAATAATTATTTAGTAACACTAGTATTTCTTGATTAAGTAGTTTGATCATAGTTTGACCATAGTTTGACCACAATTTGACCATAGTTTGACCACAGTTTGACCAGATTTGACCAAAATTCAAAAAAACTGAAATAATTATTTAGTAAAACTTATATTCTTGAATAATTATTTAGCAACACTAACATTTCTTGAATAAGTAGTTTGATCATAGTTTGACCACAGTTTGACAAGATTTGACCAAAATTCAAAAAAACTGAAATAATTATTTAGTAACACTAATATCCTTGAATAATTATTTACTAACACTAATATTTCTTGAATAAGTAGTTTGACCACAGTTTGACCAAAATTCAAAAAAACTGAAATTTGAGCATAACTTTTTTTCCTTTTAGAATTTGAGGATTATAAAAAATTGCAATACGGCCTATGGCGGTCAAAATCGGATGCGAATTTTGCGCTGAACATTTTGATATATTATACGTTTTTTCCGACATTCTATGCAAAAGATATAGGCGTTTTACTTTTTCATCACATGTTTTTGCAAAACGTGTCCAAATTTATGTTTTTTAATTTTCCTAACTAGTAGATCTAGTAACATAACTACATCTCGAAGGATTTTAATTTTTGAAGTTTTTATCATTTTCTTTTATTTTTTTCAAAACTAAAATGGCGATACACGGGGAGGGGGGGGCGTAGAGTTTGAACCCCTTTACTCCCGGTTTGAGACACGAACCGAGACTAAAGAGTGTCTAAATAACGAACCGGGACTAAAGGGCATCACACCCTTTAGTCTCGTGTCTCAAATCGGGACTAAAGGTCTAGTCTTTAGTCCTATACCTTTAGTCCCGGTTTGAGATACGAACCGGGACTAAAGGGCATCGCACCCTTTAGTCCCATCTTTGAGACACGAACCGGGACTAAAGGGCATCGCACCCTTTAGTCCCAATTCGTGTGTCAAACCGGGACTAAAGGTCTAATATTTAGTCCCGGTTTGAGATACGAACCGGGACTAAAGAGCATCGCACCTTTTAGTCTCGGTTCGTGTCTCAAACCGGGACTAAAGGGCATCGCACCCTTTAGTCCCGGTTCGTGTCTCGATCCAGGACTAAAGGTCCCATTTGAACCGGGACTAATGCCTTTCCGACGCTCTAGCCGCTCGAACTCGTAATGTAACCGGGACTAACGTGTACATTAAGAATGGTCGAAAGCCCTGTTTTTTACTAGTGTATTCAGAGTTGGATTTGCCATGAAACAAAATTACTAGAAAACTAAGAACTGAACAAATTATCAACATATAGACTGAGACAAAAGGATGGATCGATCTCCTCACTGTTTGGCCTCCAAGCTGTGCGACAGCGTCGAAGAATCGGTCCCGGAGGTAGGACTTGGGTCGATGAGGAACCACCTGGACGAGGCCGAGTTGCCAGCAAAGGCGGCAAGCCAGAAACGAATGCATTATGGCACACGGCGGAGACAAGAATCGCAAGCGCGCAATGTTTGCGAGCGGCAAGAGCGACGAAACGATCCGCGTGTGGTCTGCGGCCGTGCGACGCACGTTTTACTATCCCTAGCAATCAACACTTTGGGCCTAGCCCATCTCGATCACTCCATTCATTTTTTCCGGCCGGAGCCCCGAAAAGGAGCGTGATAGTATCGTGCCTGGAAACCGATCGAGGCTTAGATAAATAGAGAGAGGGAGAGAAAAGATAGGAGAAAAGAGAAGAGACAGATAAACCCTATTACGATGGCGATGTCAACGGCGACCCGGATGATGCGCCTTCACGCGCGCCGCTCCTCCGCCTTCTGCCTCCTCCGCTCCAGCCGCCCGGACCCGCCGCAGCTGCAGGGCCTAGGGTCCAGCTGCCGCTGGTACAGGGGAGCCACCGCGGCGGTCGGCCCGCTGTCGACCCCTGTGAACCTGGGCGTGAGCATCGTGCCGGAGAGGAAGGTGTTCGTGGTGGAGCGCTTAGGCATGTACCACAAGTCTCTCTCCTCGGGGATTCACTTCCTCGTGCCCGGCATCGACCGCATCGCCTACGTCCACTCGCTCGAGGAGGAGGCCATCCAAATCCCGGACAACCCTGCCATCACAAAGGATGGCACCTTGATCCAGATCGGAGGAGTGCTCCATGTCAAGGTCATCTCTAACCCCTAAACCCTAGGAAGCTTGCTTAGCTTACAAACTGAATCGATTGAAATTGGCTTGTGCAGATTGCCGATCCCTTCCTTGCTTCCTACGCCATAGAGAACCCCATCTATGCAGTCACCCATCTCGCGGAGTTTGTTGCAGGCAGTGAAATTTGCAAGATTACCCTTGACAAGACTTTTAAGGAAAGAGACACGCTCAACCACAACATCATGGTACCTACTACTATCACACCTCTCTCTCTCGTAAATGTCATGGTCCTACAACTCATCTAACAAATTGTTTTGTCTTGTTTCTCTATCTGCAGAAGTCAATCAATTACGCATCATGCGAGTGGGGTGTCAAATGCCTCAAATACAACATACGTATGGTTTTTCCTTTTCATCGTGTGAATGGGGTGTCAAATGTCGTAATACGGCATCTCTATTCCATTACTAATAAACTACAAACTGTCCACTTTTAGGCATTACTCCAACAGAGGGAGCTAAGAAAGCCATGGAGATGCAGCTTGAAGCAGAATCTATGATGGAAAGGGTGAAGAAAGCAAAGGGTACGTGACATCTCTTTGGCTCTGTTTTATCATCTTGCTCTGAACATTGCCAAATTTCTTGCTGCTGCCCTGCTCAGCTTGTGAAAATACTACACTTCTTGTACTGCTACATGCATAATACTCCCTCCGTCCCAAAATTCTTGTCTTATATTTGTCTAATCTAAGACAAGAATTTTTGGACGGAGGGAGTATGAGGAAATCATGTTCTTCTGCCTTATGGTATACATACAGTATTCTAACATTAGTTAATGTCAATGTCTAACCATACATGTAGCATTATCTTTTTATTATGGTGACAGAACTATGACTTTCACTTGTAAACATGCTGTCGGGCACACCACCCGGACCATGAAACCTGATCGCCTCCTGTGGAAGTGGACTTCGAGCGGATTTTACTCTGTGAAATCCTGCTATCAGGTCACCTTCCAGGGTTCGACCCACAACAGCTCCTGGAAGTTCTGGGCGTCCCCTCATGTGCGCTTCTTCCACTGGCTTGCTGATCAGGATCGGTGTTGGATGACCACCGACCTCCTTGCGCGCCGCGGCCTCCAGCCCCACACCTCGTGCCTCCTCTGCTGCTAGAGCCCCGAGAGATGTACCACCTACTGCTCTGTTGCCTGTTTTACAGACAGGTTTGGCACGAGATACTCGCCTGGCTCCGCATGTCTTGCACGCCGCGGAACCATGATGCTTCCCTTCTGAACTGGTGGCGCGCTTCTAAACAGCGCACCCTGAAACCCATGCGGAAAGGCCTCGCCTCCATTGCCTTGCTCACCCATGGATGATCTGGAAACTCTGTAACGACTATGTCTTAGAGGGCGCCCAACCTTCAGTCAGCAACCTTGTTGCTAAAGGATGAGGCGACGCTTTGGGCTAGGGCTGGCACTTCCAGGCTTTGCGACACTCTGCCCCAGACCTGGGATGTACATTAATTTTTCTGCATTTTTCACTCCCTGTACATCTTAGGAGGATTGTAATTTGAATTGTGCCTTTTCAATGAAAAGAAACGCAGAAGTCTCTTTGCGTTTTCTCAAAGATAATAATAATAATAATGCATCATGTATTTGTTCTGAATATCTCTCTGTTTTGGATGTATTTTTCCTCATTTGAGGAGATTGAATCTGAAGCAGTTATACATAAGGGAACTTATATTATGTCTCGCAGATCGCTCACTCAACACGCAAGTTTTAGATACATACATCTTATGGTTATGAATTTCAGGAAACATCAAGTATAGTCACCCCTGCATTTTAGCAGAAATATTCAGTTCTACTGTTCATAGTATTACATGAAGAACTGTTCGGATTACAGTGACCCAGTTCACAAACTGAATATCGTTTTGTTTCTAGTATTACTTGCTTGAATTTATTGTGATTGTACCCCCTCTTGTCTTGTGAATCTGAAAGTGTTGCATCTTGGGCAGTTGGGCTTATGCTTGTTGTTTTTCAATGTGGATATCAGGTGAAGGTGAAGCGATTCTTGCCAGGTTTGAAGCGACAGTTAGAGGGATAGTAATGGATCCAGAGTCATTTAAAACTGAAGGCAGCACAGAGGTATCACATTTTTCTTGTAAAATCTTAATGAAGCAGGATTTTTACCGTCACTTTTCCTCTCGCCTAACGAAACATAAATTGTTGCATCTAATTTGTATAGGCTGCCCGCTTGAAGGTCGCTGAAGAATACATGGAAGTATTTTCAAAACTAGCTAAAAATGTGAGACGAAAGTTGAATCATAAATATACGATTCTTAGTGTTATTGCTACTTTATTTTGTCTGATAAACATGATGGACACTGATGCATGCGGGCTTTTCAAACTGTAGATGAAGACGATGCTTCTTCCGAGAGTCCCAGGCAATTGGGGGGCAATAATTGCTCAGTCCCAGCCTGCAGTTTTGCCAGAAGACCTCGATGATCTGTCTCGTAAGATGCCATCCATCAGTGACATGGGCGGCGTCCTGTCAGATGACAAGGATCCACTGCCACACCCCAAGCAAAAGTAGCTGGAAATCTTGGTGCCGATAACTAACTTGCTGTATGTAATGCAACTGGATCAGCAAGGATGGTTTTTGAGTCTGGAAGTTAAGATTTCCATTTTACGTGCTGATGGGGCCAGGATGAAACACTTTGTTACCTAGTTGAGAACAAACCTTTGTGTATATTAATCGATGGTGCTACATGTAGAAGACATCCCAACACAAGTATCAACCGCTCGTCGTGACTTTTATTTCATGAGATTTTGTTGGTGTATAAGGGATGACACAAGTTTAAACGGAAGTAAATTTACTTGCTGTTGCAAACGTATAATTCTTTTCGGCCTGATATATCTGATACTATCTCATATGTGAATTGCTAATGCTGTGTTAGCTTTAGATTTGCATAAGTAGAGTTTATTTATATGTTTGATTCAGAGTTCTTTTTTATGAATAGTTTTTGTTTTGCCAAAAAAATTGAACTGACAATTCTCAGAACCGCTTTAAAGGTCATCAATCTTGTATGCTTAAAATTAAGAATCGTGAATAATGTAGAGATATTCTATTTTTTCTTGTTCTGTTGGGAGTATGTGCTCACACATTCCAAAAGTGAGGTGCCTGTTCTTGGCTGCTCCTCGGCCGATGCGACATTGGAAAAGTGCAGTGTTTGTTCTTGGCCGCTCCTTTGCCGATGCATTGGGTGTGACAATTGTGCTTAATTGCCAACTGGTTTCTTTCCCCTTTAAGTACCTTGGTGTTCCTATTTCCCCTTTCACCCTCTTTTCTAAGGATTTTTCCTTCTCCTTTCTTAAAGTTGCTAATTTCTTTCAGAAAAAAAGTTGCTAATAGAGTCTTCCCGTGGAGGGGTCTGTATTACTGTTCTGCGGGTAAGGTGTGCCTCACCAACGCCTGCTTATCTTTGCTTTTCGTATGTTTGTAATGGGGTTTTATTACCTCCCTGCCGGCTCCCAAGATGGTTTTGATAAGCACAGAAGTGGGTTCTACTGGAATTCGGCTGACAACAAAAGTAAATAATGTCTGATTAAATGGAAACTAATGTGTAGACCAAAAAGCCTTGGGGGGCTTAGTATTTTAAACACTGTTATTATGAACAAATGTTTAATTATGAAATGGTGGTGGTGTATTCTGACCATAGGCTCTGGCACCCTCTGGTTTTACCTTCTCAAAGTATTTCCCCTCGTCGAGCCTTTGGTGGCTCTCAGGCTGGCCTCAATTGGTCAAAGTGCGTGATGAATTCAGCACAGGTTAAATTTGTGGTTAATAATGAAAAGTCCACTTGCTTTTGGGGAAAAAATTATATGAGACCAGGTCTCATATAAAGCAGGTGAGACCCGCCCTGATGGATGACACGTGGCATTCACAAATCACAAAGCATCTAAT
>NC_057795.1:679841635-679847696 GCF_018294505.1 Triticum aestivum | reverse complement strand
GCTTTTGGGGAAAAAATTATATGAGACCAGGTCTCATATAAAGCAGGTGAGACCCGCCCTGATGGATGACACGTGGCATTCATCAGGATGGGTCTCACCTGCTAACCCGTGAGACCTAGTTTCATAGAATTCTTTTCCCGCTTTCGGCTTGACTGGTGGGTTGGCAATGACCCCCTCTATAAAGTCGTTCCTTCCTTTTTTTTGTATTGTTCCTCGCCGGGCACTTCCATCTCGGAACTTGCTGCTAATAACTGGGATATGGGCTTCTGTCGCTCGTCCTCTCCTGCAGGGTTGGAAGACTCGCATACTTGCCATTATCTTCCCTTCGGTTTAGGTAGATGATGACTCGGTGCTCTGGCCCCAATCTTCCTCTGCCAAGTTTTCGGGGCATGCTCATGTGCCTCTAAAGATTAAAATATTCTCTGCCGAGCGGCTGGAGGAAACTCCCTGAGGCTGACCAAGTTGGTAAGCGTAATTGTCCTGGTTTCGAATGAGGCCTCCATGCAGAAGGAGCGGGAGGAGTGCAGCGTCCTCTATGGCGAGCTCCAAAAAAGCAAAGAGTAGCAAGGGCTGCTCCACAATGAGCTCGGAACTCTTAAGACCGACCTTGGGCACCAGGCTACTTTGTGCAAGGGGCACGCGGAGGAGGCCTCATGCCTCCGGAAGGTAAATGACGATGTGTTGACGTAGCTGAGCGAGGTGTCGTGGTTCTAAGTCTGACAGTAGAGTGGAGGGTAGGTATGGAGAGGCAAGGTCCTAGCTATGGAGAGGTTGTAAACACAAGAAATGTACGAGTTCGGGCCCTTCTCGGAGGAAGTAAAAGCCCTACGTCTCGGAGCCCGGAGGCGGTCGAGTGGATTATGTGTATATGGATTACAAGGTGCCGACCCCTTCTGCCTGTGGAGGGGGGTGGCTTATATAGAGTGCGCCAAGACCCCAGCCAGCCCACGTAATGAAGGGTTTAAGGGACATTAAGTCCGGGGTGTTACTGGTAACGTCCCACATAAAGTGTCTTAACTATCATAAAGTCTACTTAACTACAGGCCGTTGCAGTGCAGAGTGCCTTTCGACCTCCTGGTAGTCGAGTGAGTCTTCGTGGTCGAGACCTTCAAGTCAGTCGAGTGAGTCCCTCGTTGGTCGACTGGAAGGTGACCTCTTCTAAGGGTGTCCTTGAGCAGGGTACTTAGATCAGGTCTGTAACCCTACCCTAGGTACATGACCCCATCATTAGCCCCCGAATGGATTGAGGCTTTGAGTGACGGAGGAGTTGATGCTGTTTCCGATTAACCTTTGCACACTGGTCGTGCGTTGTTCTGAACCAGAGAATCTCTTCGTTGATAGTGAGCAACTTGTCTTCAGTCGACTCAATCCATTCTTTTCTTTCGTCGAGTGATCTTTCGGGCTTCGTCGATTTCCGAGCGACGGATCGCAGGAAATCCCGCGCCTGACAGACCGATCTGCCGTTCGCGGATTCCGCGGGATGCGAGATTTGGGGAAACGCGCGAAGCGGAGCGGACCGCGGCGTTCGGATGGGACGGGACATAGACGCCTCGATTCCTGCGCCCTTTCTTCGCCACGTATCCCGCCCGCGTAACAGTTCCAGGATATGATTAGATCGACCGGGCCCACCTGTCATCCACTCGGAAGGGACCTTATAAATGCGCCCGGCGAGGGTTTTTTGAACAATGCCTCAGCATTCTCTCTCTCTGCTCCCTTCGTCTCCGCCCAATGCGCTCGCTCTCGCCTCCACCCAACTTCTCCTCACGCGCTTCGCCGGTAGCCATGGTCAAGGAGAAGACGGCGGCGTTGGAACGCGCGAAGAAGGCGTCGGCGACGGAGAAGGCGAAGGGGAGATCCACCAGCCGCGGCGGGTCTTCGTCTAGATCCCGCCTGCCGAAAGGCTGGGTCCAGGGAGATTGGATCCAGTCGACCATCACGGAGAAGGATCTCCTCGACATGGCCAACGAGGGCCTGATCCCCCATGGAGCTGCGAGGCTTCCGGGGAAAGAGTGGCAGCCCCGGCCGGAAGAGGGTGAGTGCGTGCTTCTGGCTACCCATGTCGACCGCGGATTCTCTTTGCCGCCGAGCATTTTCTTCCGTGGTTTCTTGAAATTTTTTGGAGCGCAACTCCACCACTTCACCCCGAATTCTATCGCCTATCTTGCCGCGTTTGTGTCCATGTGTGAGAGTTTTCTGGGCTGTCGACCGCATTGGGGCTTGTTCAAGCACATATTCACATGTCGCTCTCAAACCGTGAAGAAGGTGAGCCCAGGCGACGAAAGAACCCGAGTGGTCCAAATGTGTGGAGGTCTGGGGATCCAGGTGAGGAACAAGAGCACCTTCCCAGCCATGACATTTCCCGAGTCAGTTAGAGGCTGGCAGTCGACCTGGTTCTACTGCCAGGATGAGTCGACGCCGGGGCAGTCGAGTGGACTCCCTCAATTTACCATGGACCGAGTGAACAAGCCCTCCTCTCTGAAGTTGATTCCAGAGGAGAAAGCTGACGTGAAGATGCTGATGGAGCGTGTAGTCCAGTTGGTTCGGGAGGGAGTGACGGGTATGGATCTCCTGGAGGTTTTCCTTAGGCGCCGTATCCAGCCCCTTCAGTTCCGGAGCCATTGCATGTGGCTGTACTGCGGGACTGAGGATGTGACTCGGGTCAATCCAGAAACAGTCGACGATGCCACTCTGGAAAGGTGGATGGCCGCTGTTACTGGGAACAAGGATAATCCCCGCGGAGCCAGAAGGATTCCTCCACTCGACTGCCACAGTGACCCAAACAAGGTATGTCTGCTCCACTTCCCATTGTATTCTCGTCGTATTTATTTCTGTTTTCTCTGCCGACCGGTCGACTGATCTTTGTCTTGTTGTTTATCAGGCCCTCACCGAACTGTACTCGATGCCCAACGGAGCGCAGGCTCCGACTGAGGAGGGAGAAGCGAGCGGGGGCGAGAGCCAGGAGGAGGAGAGGGACTCAGACGCCGCTGAGGCCGATGATGATGACGATGACGATGACGATGTTGACGATGAGGACGAGGAAGAGGAGGAGGAGGAGGAGGTCGCACCACCGCGCTCGGAAAGGCGGTCGAAACTTGTCCATGACCCTGCGGCCGAATGCGGCGAGGGGGTTGCGACTGTTACACAGTCTACCAAGCGCCCTCGGACCACCTCTCCGGCGCCGACTGAAAAGGCGCCGAAGCAGCCCAGGGCGGCCCCGTCGAAGCCGACCAAGCACCTGCCGAAGATGAAGGTGTCCATCCCCACCATATCAGGGTAATCATGTTGCTTAAGTCTTCTTGTTTTGTGTGAACTTTATCTCTGGTTGGTGCTGGAGTTAGTCGACTGACTCTTTGGAGTTGCAGTGCTGCTACTTCTGAGACCTCAGCCCGGGCTGACGACCATGAGATGGAGGACGCAGCAACCTCAAAACCTGGTACTATACTCTTAACACTGTCTTTAGTCGACTGACTCATGATCTAATCCTGATTCTTTTCTGTAGCTCCATCCAATGTTGTAATCACTCTCCCTGATGATGATGAAGATGAGGAACCGCTGAAGCACAGAAGGAGTAGGAAAGCGTCTGCCAGCAGGGTGACCCAGGATGTGACGGTGCCTGAGACTCTGGTCGCGGAGGAGGAGAACACCACTCGACACACTGTGTCCTTCGCAGATCCGCTGACGAGTGCTCCGCAACCCTCCCTCTTCACGACGCACCACGTCCCAGAGGACCAAGCTGGCGCAGCGAAGGAGGCGATACGCCAGGCAGGGATCATGATGGAGCAGTTGAAGACCATCCGGGATGCGAGCCAGGCGGCTTACAACGCCAGTTCTGCCCTCCAAAGCAATGTTCAGGTCAGTCGACCACCGTTTGTTCTGTTAGGATATGCTACCAAAAACCTTTCCTTTCCAGAATTTATAGTAGTCACCCACTGGGTGTGTAGATTAAACTCCGTGTTAGCGGGGGCACGCTAAGTGCACCCGCTGGGTGTAGTCCCCAAGGCTAAGGTCGACTGCTGGCAGTCGGCCTTAGGCTTTATAATTTCAGTCTTTCCGTCATTTGACTATGGCGACTGGATTTCGCAAACTGGTCGACTGGTCGACTCTGTCTTCAATAGGATTAGTGGGGGCACGCTGAGTGCACCCACTGGGTGTAGTCCCCAAGGCTAAGGTCGACTGCTGGCAGTCGGCCTTAGGCTTTATAATTTCAGTCTTTCCGTCATTCGACTATGTCGAATGGATTTCGCAAACCGGTGGGGGCACGCTGAGTGCACCCACTGGGTGTAGTCCCCGAGACTGTGGTCGACTGCTTGCAGTCGATTACAGTCTTAAAGAATACATCTCTCTTTTTTTTGAGGTCGACTGGTCGACTCTATCTTCAATAGGATTAGTGGGGGCACGCTGAGTGCACCCACTGGGTGTAGTCCCCGAGACTACGGTCGAATGCTTGTATTCGGCTGTAGTCTTAGAAACGCGTGATTTTTCCTTTTTCACTCGGAAGTGAATTATATTTGACATTTAGTCGATTGGTTCTTCGCAGAACTCCTGTGATCTTGTGGCTCGCTACTCTGAGCTGGAAAACAAGCATGTTCAGCTCGAGCTGAATTTGAAGCTGGTTCAGGAGAAACTAACGAAGGCAAAGGAGGAGACCGAAGGTATGTTTGGTGAGACCTTGACGACTGCTTTTTCCCTTTATTTGTTTCAAAATCTGATCTTGCTGTAACTTGCATGTAAGGTGAGGGAAGCCCAACGGAAGAAGGACCTTGAACTAGCTGAGAAGATCAAGCTTGTTGACGAGAAGTTAGCTTCAGTCACCAAGCTTGAGCAAGAAAATGCCAATCTGAAAGCTGCTCTTGGGAAGAAAAAAGATCTGGAGGCCTTCCTGAATGGTCTTGCCAAGAAGTTGTTTCTTATGCTTGAAGGTAAATCTCTATGCTCGGCGATCATTTCCAACCGTGGTTTTTCCATTCGACCATCGCCTTGACTCGGTGATCGTCCTTGCAGAATTTTGTCAAAACTTTGAAGAAGAAACTAGCCGGCTGGAACCAAACCTTGACCCCGTCAATTCTCCGATGGACGACGAAGTTGCCATGAATGTTTTCCGACTGGATTCCCGTGTTGCAGCTGTCGTGGACTATCTTGCAAGGCTGAAGGTCGCCACATCTCGCATCGACTCGACGCTCTGGCCCGGGGAGACACTTCAGAACGACCTCGAGTCGCTGATGGCTCGCTTGAACACGATCCCTAGTCGAGTGCAGGAGTGGAAAAAGTCCTCGGCTCGGTGCGGTGCAGATGTTGCTCTGTGTCTGGCCCGAGTCCACTGCAAAGATGCGCGAGAAGACAAGCTGGCGGCCCTCCGGGTGGCCAACACCAAGAAACACGACTTCAGGTCCTTTATGGAAACCTTCCTTGCGGCTGCCACTCGGATCGCAGATGGAATTGATCTTGATGAGTTTGTTGGACCTTCCAGCCCTCCACAGGAGGGGTAAAAAACTTCTTCTAAGCTCGACGTTTTAAATTTGCCTCGGTATGCCGAGTGGAGTTGTAACCGATAAACCTTAACGGGCTTAGCGCCTGAGCACTTTCGGTTCCTTTAGGTATCGATCCGAACTTGAATTTGGTGTTTGAATATGATTGCTTTTGGCTCGAAATGTCTTTTGCAGGTTCAAAGCAGGGCGCTTACTGCAATCGACTTATTCCTTAGTCCACTTAGGTGAGCGCTGGGCTGCAGCTAAGCCTCCCGAGTGAGAGGTTTGCTTTTCACTCGGTAGGATTTCTATATTTTAGGCGAGCACTGGGCTGCAGCTAAGCCCCCGAGTGAGAGGTTTGCTCTTCACTCGGTAGAATTTCTGATAACTTAGGCGAGCGCTGGGCTGCAGCTAAGCCCCCGAGTGAGAGGTTTGCTCTTCACTCGGTAGGATTTTTGATAACTTAGGCGAGTACTTGGACTGCAGCTAAGCCTCCGAGTGAGAGGTTTGCTCTTCACTCGGTAGGATTTCTGATAACTTAGGCGAGCGCTGGGCTGCAGCTAAGCCTCCGAGTGAGAGGTTTGCTCTTCACTCGG
>NC_057795.1:679817989-679841253 GCF_018294505.1 Triticum aestivum | reverse complement strand
CACTCGGTAGGATTTTCATATCTTAGGCGAGTACTTGGACTGCAGCTAAGCCTCCGAGTGGAAGTCTGGCTTACCACTCGGTAGGATTTTCATAACTTAGGCGAGTACTTGGACTGCAGCTAAGCCTCCGAGTGGAAGTCTGGCTTACCACTCGGTAGGATTTTATTTAATCTTAGGCGAAACGGATTCGCAGCTAAGCCTCCGAGTGGGAATCTGGCTTACCACTCGGTAGGATTTTACTTAATCTTAGGCGAAACGGATTCGCAACTAAGCCTCCGAGTGGGAGTCTGGCTCACCACTCGGTAGGATTTTTACAAACTTAGGCGAAACGGATTCGCAACTAAGCCTCCGAGTGGGAGTCTGGCTCACCACTCGGTAGGATTTTTACAAACTTAGGCGAAACGGATTCGCGGCTAAGTCACCCACTGAGGGGAAATTTTATTGGACAAAATAAAAAGTGACAAAAATTATGGAGGAACTATGACACTATTATTTTGAGGTCCATGGACTACAGAAGTACTTTATTGCAACTCATCCGAGTGATTAAACTTAAGTGTAAAATGGGCGGAGTAGTTCCGCGTTCCAAGCTCGGGGCTCGTCGATATTATGCTCGACGTTGTAAATACGGTACGCCCCGTTGTGGAGAACTTTGGTGACGATGAAGGGTCCTTCCCAAGAAGGAGCAAGCTTGTGTTGTTTCTTCTGATCCACTCGGAGAACTAAATCTCCTTCCTGGAAGGCTCGACCCCTCACATTTCTGGCGTGGAAACGACGCAAATCTTGTTGGTAGATGGTCGACCGGATCAGAGCCATCTCCCTTTCTTCCTCTAAAAGGTCGACTGCGTCTTTCCGCGCTTGTTCAGCTTTTGCTTCGTTGTAGATTTCAACTCGAGGAGCATTGTGGAGAAGATCACTCAGCAAGACTGCTTCAGCTCCATAGACCAAGAAGAATGGAGTTCTTCCGGTCGACCGATTAGGTGTGGTCCGCAGTCCCCAAAGCACCGAGGGAAGTTCGTCGACCCAAGCTCCAGCTGCATGCTTGAGATCACGCATCAGTCGGGGTTTCAATCCCTTGAGAATCAGGCCATTGGCTCGCTCTGCTTGTCCATTCGACTGCGGATGAGCGACTGAAGCGTAGTCGACTCGTGTGCCTTGAGAGTTACAGAAATCTCTGAATTCCTCCGAGTCAAAGTTCGACCCATTATCCGTAATGATGCTGTGCGGGACTCCATATCTGAATATTAGTTCCCTGATGAAGCTAACAGCAGCACCGGCGTCAAGGTTCTTGATTGGTTTAGCCTCAATCCACTTGGTGAACTTGTCGACTGCCACCAGTACATGCGTGAAGCCACTTCGCCCTGTTCTCAAAGGACCGACCATGTCCAACCCCCATACTGCGAAAGGCCAGACGAGTGGAATGGTCTTCAGGGCTGATGCAGGCTTGTGCGACATATTCGAGTAGAACTGACATCCCTCGCACTTATCCACTATTTCCTTTGCCATCTCATTCGCCTTTGGCCAGTAAAATCCGGCTCGGTATGCTTTGGCCACGATGGTCCGAGAGGACGCATGATGACCACAGGTCCCCGAGTGGATATCATTAAGGATGATTCGACCTTCTTCTGGTGTTATGCACTTCTGACCAACTCCAGTCGCGCTTTCTCTGTATAACTGTCCTTTGATTACGGTAAAGGCTTTAGATCGACGGACGATCTGTCGAGCCTCTTCCTCATCCTCCGGGAGCTCTTTTCTCAGGATATACGCGATATATGGAACTGTCCAGTCGGGAATGACCACCAAGATCTCCATGACCAAGTCGACCACTGCTGGGACTTCAACCTCAGTCGGGTCTGTGGCACTCTTGGGCTGTGGAGCTTCTTCGGTGAAAGGATCTTCTTTGACTGACGGCGTGTGTATATGCTCCAAGAACACACCACTCGGAATGGCTTCTCTCTTGGAACCTATCTTTGCTAGATCATCAGCTGCTTGATTTTTCAGTCGGGGTATATGATGGAGCTCCAACCCCTCGAACTTCTTCTCCAGCTTCCTCACCGCACTGCAGTATCCAGTCATGGCTGGGCTTCTTACGTCCCACTCCTTCATCACTTGGTTGACCACTAAATCCGAGTCGCCATAGACCATCAAGCGACGGACGCCGAGTGAAATGGCCATGCGCAATCCGTATAAGAGGGCCTCATATTCTGCCTCATTGTTGGAGGAATCAAAGTGAATCTAGAGCACATATCTGAGCTTATCTCCTCTGGGGGAAACCAGGACAACCCCAGCACCGGAACCATTCAACATCTTAGAGCCATCAAAGAACATGGTCCAATGCTCCGAGTGAACTTCAGTCGGCTGTTGCTGTTCAATCCACTCGGCGAGGAAATCTGCTATTGCCTGGGACTTAATGGCTTTCTTTGCTTCAAACTTGATATCAAGGGGAAGAAGTTCAATCGCCCATTTAGCCACTCGACCAGTTGCATCCCTGTTGTGCAAAATCTCTAATAGTGGAGCGTCGCTGACGACTGTGATGGAATGATCAGAGAAATAATGAGCAACCTTCTTTGTGGTCATGTATATTCCATACACAAGCTTCTGATAATGAGGATATCTCTGCTTGGATGGAGTCAAGACTTCAGACAAATAATACACTGGGCGCTGAACTTTGAGAGCTTTTCCTTCTTCTTCCCGCTCGACCGTAAGCACAGTACTGACGACTTGTCCTGTGGCTGTGATATAGAGCAACAGAGGCTCTTTGCTGATTGGAGCAGCAAGCACCGGCTGGGTGGAGAGCAGAGCTTTTAGCTCGGCAAACGCTGCATCAGCTTCTGGAGTCCACTCGAACTTGTCTGCCTTCTTCATCAGTCGGTAAAGAGGCAATGCCTTTTCACCGAGTCGTGAGATGAATCGACTTAATGCGGCCAAGCATCCAGTAAGCTTCTGGACATCGTGCACTCGCACAGGGCGTTTCATTCGGAGAATAGTGTCGATCTTCTCTGGAAGCGTCGATTCCTCGCTCGGAAACGAGAAAACCGAGTAACTTGCCACCAGGAACTCCAAATGTGCACTTTGATGGATTGAGCTTGATATCATACCTTCTGAGGTTGGCAAATGTTTCGGCGAGGTCAGCGAGCAGGTCGGAACCTTTTCGTGACTTGACGACGATATCATCCATATACGCTTCCACATTCCGACTGATTTGAGTGAGGAGACACTTCTGAATCATTCGCATAAATGTGGCTCCGGCATTCTTGAGGCCGAATGGCATGGTGATATAGCAGAAGCACCCGAATGGAGTGATGAAAGCTGTTTTTACCTCGTCGGGTCCGTACAGACGGATCTGGTGGTACCCGGAGTAGACGTCTAGAAAAGACAGTCTCTCGCATCCCGCGGTCGAGTCAACAATTTGATCTATGCGAGGGAGAGGAAAATGATCTTTCGGGCAGGCCCGGTTGATGTGCTTGAAATCAATGCACATTCGGAGCGATTTGTCCTTCTTAGGAACCATGACGACATTAGCGAGCCACTCGGAGTGGTATATCTCTCGGATAAATCCTGCCGCCAACAGTCGAGTCACTTCCTCACCAATGGCTTTTCTCTTCTGGACGGCGGACCGCCGAAGATGCTCTTTGACTGGTTTTGCAGATGAATCGACTCTTAGGCGATGCTCAGCCAGTCCCCTGGGAACACCTGGCATGTCAGCGGGCTTCCATGCAAAAATGTCCCAGTTCTCACGGAGGAACTGGATGAGCGCTTCTTCCTATTTCAGGTCGAGTGTTGTGGAGATGTGAGCCGGAGCTGCATCGGGGTCGGTCGGGTGAATGTGAACAGGCTTTGTCTCACCGGACGACTGAAATGCAGATTCTGTGGCGGGTTTCTTGGATCGCAGCAAATCACTCGGATCTGCGTTTTGCTTGTATTCTTCGAACTCAACCGCTGTCACCTGGGAATCGGCAATCTTTGAGCCCTTCTGAAAGCACTCTTCTGCCTTTTCCCGATCACCGGTGACAGTGATCACTCCTTTGGGGTCGGGCATCTTCAATTTGAGGTACACGTAACATGGTCGAGCCATGAACCGTGCATAAGCTGGTCTCCCCAAAATGGCATGATATGCACTCTGAAAATCCACGACCTCAAACGTCATCTTCTCTTTGCGGAAATGTTTCGAATCACCAAACACCACGTCCAGAGCTATTTGGCCGAGTGACTCGGCTTTCTTCCCTGGTATAACTCCATGAAAGCTCATGTTACTGGTGCTCAGTCGGGACATCGGAATGCCCATTCCTTTCAGCGTGTCTGCATACAACAAATTCAGCCCACTACCACCGTCCATCAGCACTTTTGTCAGTCGAGTGCCTTCGACAACTGGATCGACCACCAAAGCTTGCCTCCCAGGGGTGGCAATATGAGTCGGGTGATCAGATTGGTCGAATGTGATGGGTGTTTGGGACCATCTCAGATAATTTGCTTTTGCTGGGGGGACCATGTTCACCTCTCGGTTAATGACTTTCAATCGACTCTTGCTTTCCACATCTGCAAAGATCATCAGAGTGGAGTTGATATGCGGATATCCTTCCTCACTGTCCTCCTTGTCTGCGGCCTTGTCCGACTCCTTCTCCTTGTCCTTAGATTGTTTTCCCTGAAACTGCTGGATCAGGAGTCGACATTGGCGAGTGGTATGCTTCGGGTAGATGATATTCCCCTCTTCGTCTTTTGTCGTGTGGATGTGACACGGCATATCCATCACGTCGTTCCCTTCTTTATCCTTTACCTTCTTAGGGTTCCAGGATCCTTTTGGTTTCCCTTTAAACTTTCCTTGAGTCACGGCCAGAGCCTCTCCAGGAGCTGCCGGTTCAGCCTTCCGCTTCTGTTTCCAACTGGTGTTTCCCTTTTCTGACTGACTCGGCTTGTGCTTGCCGCTTCGGAGTCGGTCTTCTTCTTCGCCGTTGGCGTACTTGGTAGCAATCTCCATCATTCGACTCAAGGTCATGTCACCGGTTCGACCAAATTTCAAACTCAATTATGTGTTCTTGACACCATCCTTAAAGGCGCAGACTGCCTGATGATCAGACACATTCTCCACAGTATGGTGCAAAGTGATCCATCTCTGAATATACTCCCTGAGAGTCTCATTGGTCTTCTGCATGCAGACTTGCAGCTCCGTCAATCCAGCCGGTCGCTTGCAAGTTCCTTCAAACGTTCTGACGAAAACTCGGGACAGATCTTCCCAAGTGTAAATGCTGGTAGGAGGTAATTGAGTCAACCATGCCCTGGCAGAACCTTCCAGCATGAGGGGCAAATGCTTCATGGCCACCTCGTCGTTCCCACCACCAATCTGAACCGCCACTCGGTAGTCTTCAAGCCAAGTTTCAGGCTTAGACTCACCAGTGAACTTGCTGACTCCTGTTGCCAACCTGAAATTGGGAGGGATAACTGCGGCTCTGATAGCTCTGCTGAAACATTCAGGTCCAGAAACATGCACTCGACCGCTTGTGGGCGCATCTCTGTCGAGTCCACCTCGATGGGCTCTGTTCCGGTCGACCAAGCCTTGCACGATAATGGATCGCGCGTCGAAGCCTGGTTCTTTGGGGTCGACTGGAACTCTTCGCCCCGCACTGAGCTGACGTCTGTCATCTTGCTGCCGAGGAGCGTAAGACCCACCCCTCGGAGGGGAATTGGGCACTCGATGCCTATCATCTCGGTCGAGTCGGTCACCATATTGGTCTCGCCGATTCTCGCGCCCTTCATGCCGCGGAGGCGATCTGGGGCTGTGAACCGACTGAACAGTATTCGCAGCGACGGATCGACTGTGAATTCTGTTGCGCGACTGTGACACGGCCGAATTCTGATCTCCTGCTGCCCGGAGCAGATCCCTGATCTGCATCAAACCTCTGCCAGCTTCCGACGGAGAGGGCTGGATGGACTCTGCTATACGGGTCGCAGCTGCTAAATTCTGGATTGGGGTTCGATATACCTGAGTCGGCGGGAAGAGTTGACGTCGACTGGTGTCGGGAACTCGTTGCCGCGCGCGCTCGTCGAGTGCTCGCTGAAGATTCTCTAGGCGAGTGCGTTCGGCCAAATTGGCCAAACGTGCCTCCTCCAAGGCGCGAGCCTCGGGGGTTTCTCCTGCGATGGGAGTATGCAGGGCATCCACGTTCCTGCGGTGAAGTTCCTCTCTTTGCAGAGAGTTGAGTGGCTCGGGCTGGTACTCTTCGTGGTCTCGTGCGGGGTCGCCTCCGTCGCCTGCCCCACCATCACGGGCGAAGCCAGGGGGACTGCGGGGCCCGTCGACCATCAGGATTTCCGCCGCTGGATCACTGCTATCGCACTCGGATGCAGTCTCTACGGAGCCAGTCGACAGATCGAACAGGCCGTAGAGAGATTCGTCGGGCTCGATTGCCGCAACTTGGGTGGTGGCCGTCTGGCGAGCCACCGCGTGCCTCACCCACCGCTGAAGTCTCGACCGGCCCGAGCGCTTGCGCTGGCGGGAGACCGGGAGGATGGCCGATGGGGGAGTCGACCGATACGGGGTCGACGGTTGCCGCAGCAGAACGCCGCGGACACATGTGCGAAAATGCGTCGCACCGCGGACGGGGAGCGCATCGACGTCGAGTGGAGCCTCCTGGAGCCAGGCGGAGTCGTCGGCGACGAAGGTGAGAGCACCGAGACGGATCTCTCGACCCTCAACGAAAACTCCAGCAGTCACCATGATGAAAGTACTCGGAAGAACCGCAACTTCTCCACAAAATCGCTAAAACACCTGCCCCACGGTGGGCGCCAACTGTCGTGGTTCTAAGTCTGACAGTAGAGTGGAGGGTAGGTATGGAGAGGCAAGGTCCTAGCTATGGAGAGGTTGTAAACACAAGAGATGTACGAGTTCGGGCCCTTCTCGGAGGAAGTAAAAGCCCTACGTCTCGGAGCCCGGAGGCGGTCGAGTGGATTATGTGTATATGGATTACAAGGTGCCGACCCCTTCTGCCTGTGGAGGGGGGTGGCTTATATAGAGTGCGCCAAGACCCCAGCCAGCCCACGTAATGAAGGGTTTAAGGGACATTAAGTCCGGGGTGTTACTGGTAACGTCCTACATAAAGTGTCTTAACTATCATAAAGTCTACTTAACTACAGGCCGTTGCAGTGCAGAGTGCCTTTCGACCTCCTGGTAGTCGAGTGAGTCTTCGTGGTCGAGTCCTTCAAGTCAGTCGAGTGAGTCCCTCGTTGGTCGACTGGAAGGTGACCTCTTCTAAGGGTGTCCTTGGGCAGAGTACTTAGATCAGGTCTGTGACCCTACCCTAGGTACATGACCCCATCACGAGGCGCACAAGCATTGCGAAGATATGGTTGCCGCGGCTCATCGTGAATTCGTGATACCTAGGTGCTTGGCTCCCTTCTAGTTTCTTTTAGAAATGTTGTCTGATGCTTATTTTTACGTGTGATGTGGTGCCAATCCCAGAGATCTGTAATAACGACGTTGAAGCCAGGCTCCGAGAGGTCGAGGCCATTGCGGAGAAGATGCGGGTTTTTCTTGGAATGTCGTCGCAACTCTCTTCCGTGGGGTGATCCGGAGCTCCGACCTGACCTCGACAGTGTGTTGGTCCTGCTTAGTAGGTCACCAGGGAACATGGATGACTGGCTGTTCTCTGCAGCCTTTGAGGGAGCCCGCCAGGTGCTTGCCGGTGTATGGGCGCATAACGCGAGCATGGATCTGGGGCCACGGTGGCGAAGTGTGTAGGGTGGCCAAAATTTTGATTCCTTCTTCGAAGAGGTCAGTGAGAACGCTCAGTTCGCCGCTGGGGCTATGACCTGTAAGAGATTGTCGAGAAGGCGCACAAAGAATATTAGGGTTCGGTATGAGCTTGTAAGAAAAACCTTGTACGTTTTGTCTCGTATGGTTTAATTACAATTTTCCTTCCGTGTTTGGATCTTGTGAAATATTTTATTTGCCTTCAGGATGCCTTTGTTCTACAAAGTCAGCTTTGTCGTTGTTGTGGTATTTGTGAATATGGGGCCTTTTTTGTGTGGCCCGACATGCTTCTTCCGGCTTGCTGCCTGAACGTAGCCACGGGCTCAGGGTAGTATTCTCAGCACTGTTAAGACCCTATATCGCGATGCGAAAAAAAGGGTTAACCGATTGCTTGGTTAGGGCTTGAGACCGTTGATCATGTTTTGCAGGACGGAGGTCAGTTTACCTTGATACAACCCCAGGTATTACCTTGATGCATCCCCCAGGTTCAAAAATAATGATGCTGCCCCCGAGTCCAATAGATACGAGGAAGGCTTCCTTAAGGGGTTCATTATTGTTTTCTTTTGCGTATCTTACCAATCATTCTCAAAGTATCATAACAAAGTGGTTTTGATATGAAGCACTTATTCATTATTTATACATGATCGAGCTAAGTTATTAGAGCACACTTGTAAGATACCCGTGCTACGCTGCGGAATCACATGAAATGTAGTGGAATAACAAAATTACAAAGCGAAATGTACTATACTGAGATTTTTGTCGAGAGAATGTTATGCTCTAGCCACATAAAAAAGGTCTTTGTACAATGACGCTACAAACATCACAGAGTTACATGGAGCCACACACCAGCTCCACTATGATCTTACTCCACAGAGACTAAAAATGTCTTTGTACAGTTGATTGACAGTGAGAACTGAGAAGAGCATTGGTGCAGTCCCTCTTCTGGACTTTCTTCTCCTTGTTGCTTCCATGGTCAAGTGGCCCCGTGAGCGGCGATTTCTGGTTGTCCCTCTTTTGGTTGTTGCTTCCATGGTCAGGTGGCCCCGTGTGCGGCGATTTCCTGTCATCATGTGATGTGTTTTCGATGAGAAGGCCGGCGGCGAAAAAGGACGCGGCACAAAACACCTTGGCGAGGATGCGGCTGTGGGGTGGCTTGGACGACAAATGTGTATGTCCTCCAAACCACCGGCTGTTGTTGCCGACCCTTCTCGGCAAGAAGGCAAGAAGATACATGATGCTAGTATATAATATCACGAAACAGTACGCACCGGCGGCGAGGTAGAGGAACTGCGGGCGAGGTTGGCTTGGCCTGAAGAGCAGATAGAGCCAGAAGCATGCGTGGCAGGAAGAGGCCTCCGGAGGGTGCGGAGGTGAAGCAGCAGCCGCGTCGCCATTGCCATGGGGGGGGACGTTGTCAGACTCGTTACGTACGTGAGTTGCCGAAGATCGTTGCGTTGTGTCTCGCTTAATTAGCATGGAGTCGTAGATACGTATGTATATATAAGGTTCTTTTATATGGAGTATTGGAGTATATTATAACAAAAGGAAGAAGAAGGTTATATTATAGATGAAAAGAATTCTGCATAAGCATAACGATGACATAAGATTTAGATATGAATATTTAAACACATCTAGAGGCCGGGGTCTTTCCCCTTTTCGAAGAAAAAAAGAAAAAAAAATGTAGATGTGATTTTAAAAAACCGTCTTAATAATTCCTCATCGACGGACGTGCGTGACAGCGCTTTGACCAAACAGCCGACACCATACGCCCAAAAGCGGCGGATCGAGTCGGCGAGATCAATGGCGGCGGCGCTCCTGCAGGTGGCGAGGAGGCTTTGCTTCCAGTTGGGGAAAAGAACGGTAGTCTTTTCTCCTATATTTTCGGGCCCTCTCCCTGCTGCCGGCTCTCTCAATCGGTGTTTCCGGCGTGGGGACAAGATCTCCTACATGCCACGGCCGTTGCTGCCGATTCCTCCATCCTCTTTGCTCCCTAAATAAAATTCCAGCCTTTTCTGTTGCTGACCTCCTCCCCCGCCTGAATTCTGCGCAAATCTCAATCTTTTCTAGCCCAGGCCAAATATCTTGTTTTTTTGAAAGACCCAGCATACTGCTGGCGTTTCATTGATAAGCAGAAAGCAATGGGGAAATACAAAGGGTGGGATGAGGGTCCTAGGACCAATCAGTACAAAAACTGATGCGAGAGAAAAGAAAAGAAAAACTTCTTTTAATCTAACTTCTCATGGTGGATCCCAAAAGGGTCTCTCTAGGTGTGTTGCTCCCGCTTGTCGCCAAAGTTCAATGGAGTGCTCGATGGCCTGTGTGATGCCTTGCACTGACGGTATTTTCCCCCTAAACACACATCGGTTCCGCTCTTGCCAAAGCTCCCAGCATGTTAGGAGCATGATGGCGTTGCTGGCCCTCTGCAGCACCGGCTAGATGTTTGCCGCTATCTGCTGGAAAACAGTGACGACGCTATCTTCCTGAAACTGTTACCCTGGGTGAAACTGTTGGCATCCTCGTCTTGCAGCCACCCTCTCCCAAACCTCACGGGCCAGTGGGCAGGTCCAGACTAGGTGGTATGCTGTCTCCAGGTTGCGGACGCAGAGCAGGCAAAAATAGTTGTTCGGCCAGCCGCGCCGTTGCAGTCTATCGCACGTCCATAGACGGTTCTGCAGGAGGAGCCAGTTGAAAATCTTAATGCACCCCGGCACCTTTGCTTCCCAGATCAGCTTCTGCCAGTCAACATGAATACGTCCCTGAAATTGCACGGCATAGGCCGAGCTTGCCGAGTATAGGCCGCTCGCCTCAAGAGTCCATCTAATGTTGTCCCTGCTCCCGTCAGTTAGCACAATGAAGGAAATAATGCGGTGTAGCCTGATAAATTCCGGCAGGAGTGGCTGTAGGTTCCCGTGTCGCAGGTCTTTTATCCAAGTTTCGCCTGTGAGCGCCTCGCGCACCGTCCTATTTTTTCGCCTAGAGTGCGAGTAGAGGAGGGGGTATGAGGCGGCTAAGTTGTGAGGCCCGATCCAGGAGGAGTGCCAGAAGAGGGCCGTTGCGCCGTCGCCGATGGTGACCGTGGTCACTGCCCTGAAAAGGCTTTTGTCGATGTTGCTGCACGGTGGCTCTGTACCAACCCATGCTCGCTCCGGGTCGGTCCAGGATGTCCAGAGCCACCGCAATCTAAGGGCTCGGCTGAACCGCTCGAGGTCGAGGATGCCCAGTCCTCCGTGCGATGTGGGAGCGCACACTGCTGTCCAATTGACCTTGCAGCTACCACCTGTGATCTCCTCATCTTGCTTCCATAAAAATCTGCGCCTGCACTTGTCAATCTCCTTTAGAAGCTTCTTCGGCACTCGAAGGACAGTCAAGGCGAATGTAGGCATGGCGCTGAGGACGCATCGAACCAGCACATGTCGACTAGCCAATGGTAGCAGCTTCCCTTTCCATCCTGCGAGGCGGGCTTTGATCCTATCTATGATGAACTGTAGGTTCGCGAGTCGCAGCCTGGCTAGCGTCAGCGGCAGACCCAGGTAAGTCATTGGGAAGTGCCCCACTGTTCCTCCAAAGTTTTGCAATATGTGCCCGGGGTCTATATTTTCGCATCTAATGGGTAAGGCCATCGACTTTGAGGGGTTGATGTGCAGCCCCGAGGCTGCGCCAAAATCACGAAGAATCTCCATGAGTGCATCGATCTCCTCCCTAACAGGGTTTGCGAAGATAACCGCGTCGTCTGCGTAGAGGCTAAGCCTAACCTTTATCTCTCGTCCTGGCAGCGGAGCAATGATGCGTTGCTTAGCTGCAGCCTGGAGAAGGTGGTGGAGTGTGTCGATCGCCAGGATGAAGAGGAAAGGTGACAGTGGGTCGCCCTGCCGTAGGCCTCGCCGGTGCCGGACCTTCTTTCCGAGGATGCCGTTGAGGAGGAAGGACGAAGAGGAGGAGGACAGCAACAGTGCTATCCAATCTCTCCAAGGCGCACTAAAGCCTCTTTGTTGCAGAAGCTCGAGGATGTACTCCCATGACACGTTATCGAAAGCCTTTGCTATGCCCAATTTGAGAAGAAGAGCCGGTGTTCTCCGTCGATGCAGGGCCTTGATGCAGTTTTGAACATATAGGAAGCTATCGTGAATGCACTTAGTCCTAAGAAAAGCCGATTGCGCTGGCGAGATGAGCGTATGGATCACACTAGCAAGCCTGAGGGAAAGTACTTTGGAGATGAGCTTTGCTATGGAGTGGATGAGGCTAATCGGCCTGTAGTCGTTGATTGTCGTCCCTCCGTCTTTCTTTGGCAGTAGTGCGACGACCGCAGTGTTGAGAGCTCCAAAATTGCTGCCTACTAAATTGTAAAACTGATTGAACGCAGCCATGATGTCGTCTTTGATAGTTGCCCAGCATGCCCTGAAGAAGGTGCCAGAGAAGCCGTCCGGGCACGACGCTCGATCTGCCGGTGACGCCTTGATAGCACGCCACACCTCATCCTCCGTGAACGGGTTGTCCAGCCCTCCACCCTGCAGCCTGGGCATGTCAAGTGAGCGTCAGCCAATGGTTGTGCCGCGGTGTGCTGCCGTGCCCAGTAAGGAGGAGAAGTGGTCGTAGATCAAGGTTTCCTTGTCCCCCTGCCTGGTGACTACACCGGACGGACCGTGGAGCATGTGGATGAATGCTTTCCGTCTCCTGGCATTTATCTTCGCTTGGAAGAAGGCGGTTGGCGCGTCTCCAGCATGCAGCCAAGTAATCCTAGATGCCTGGCGCTTCCGTGCTCGATCAATTGCAGCAAGGCCTAAGATTTTGAGTTTAAGCATTTTCCTAAGGTGAAATTCTGCGTCAGAGAGGGCTCTAGTTTCTTGAGCAACGTCTAGGCGTAGGACTACTTCTGTTGCAATGTGCATATGAAGCTTGGCCCCTCCAAACTGAGATTTGCTCCAGATTTTGAGATCCATAGCTACCCTTTTCATTTTCTCATGTAGCCTCGCAAAAGCGCATCGCGTTGTTGTTGGGCAGTTCCAGGCATATTGCACCGTTTCCTGGAAGCGCGGGAACCGGGGCCAAAACGACTCAAATCTAAATGTTGCTGGACGGCGAGGGGCTGCTGCAGGCGCGAGGAGCAGAGGGAAGTGGTCTGAGCATGAAGTTGATGCAGCATGCAGGAGGAAGGATGGGAAGAGCCCTTCCCAAGCGATGGTGCAGAAGAATTTATCGATGCTAACTAGGGTGGGGTTTCCGCGCTCATTGCTCCAGGTGAAGCGACGGTTTTTGCACTTGATCTCGCGTAGGCCACCAGCATCGATTGCTGCTCTAAATTTACCCATGAGCCTGCGGTTGATGTTGGTGTTATTCTTATCTCTAGCCTCGTATATAATGTTGAAATCGCCGTTGATGAGCCACGCTTGGCCAATTGGCAGGGCGACTCTAGCTATTTCCGCGAGGAAGTCATCCTTCCTATCCTCATCAGAGGGCCCATAAACCGTGGTCAGCCAGAATTCTTTGCCTAATCCTCCTGTCTGTACTTTTGCTGTGATAGAAAACTACCCTATCGAGTGAGATTGCATCGTCAGCATGCAGGAGTTCCAGAAGATGGCCGCCCCTCCCCTGGTTCCAATGGCGGGGAGAACTATGCACTGGTCGAGCCAGGTGCCTCCTATTTCTCTAGCTAAGCTGGTGGACCAGCAGTCAATTTTAGTTTCCTGTATGCAGAGGATTGCTACTTTGTGCGTGTGGGCAGCATCGAGGATGACCGAGCGCCTCGCCGGCGTGTTTAGTCCTCTCATGTTCCAGCTCATGATTGGTATGTTAGTGTCATCCATGGGGTAACCGAGAAAAGCTCTTGCTACGACGGGGGTGACCAGGGTGGTGCACATCAGATAGCCGACGACTAACTACTGCATGATTCATAAAACACAGGAACACCTTCCGTACAACCTGTGGTTGCCGACGGGCACCAATAGGCCCAAAACCCCGCCGGCGAACATCTAATCCTCTAACCTGGCTACTGAGACGGCGCATCGTGCAGGAAATAAACCCTAACTCTACCCAGCTAACTGCTGGTCGTCGGCGGCCGAACACTAAGCTACGGACCTCTAACATGGGGACTGGGGCACCGCGGCATCTCCTTGCTGGCTGGGCATGCCAGCGATCGCCTTGAGAGCGTGGGCGTCGAGGCAGGTGAGCTTCGCGATGGCCGCAATGTCGTCGTCAGATAGGGGCTCGTCGAAATGGCGGATGAGGGCCTCAGCAGCCCGTGCCGTCATCTTCTCCTTTGGCCCAAGGACGCCGAGGCCCTGCACCAGCCGGAGCGTTGCCCTCTGAGAGACCGGCACTTGGGAGGGGTTTGCAGCTTGTCGGGCACTCTGCCTGACCGGCGTGGCGTGAGGCCGAGCCCTAGCAGGCGTCTTGTTCCTCACCGGTGACTTCCCAACGATCGCCGGCACTAGCTTGGAGAAGAGGGCCAGCTGGGGCTTGTCGTCAGCTCCAACCTCTCTGAGCTGCATCTCCGCCACCCTCTGCGTGACCACGCCCAGTTGCATCTCGTGCGTGTCCGCAGCCAGCGGGGTATGGCAGGCCAGGGAAAGGGCGGGACCCATGTCGAATGAGTCGCCGCTGCCTCCGTCTTCCACGTCGTCGAAGTAGAGAGGCTTGTCGAGCTTGGCGGCGATCACCTCGTCCATCTTCGAGGCCATGGCGTCAGGGTGGGGAGGTGGAGGGAGGTTCTTTTTTGCGCCTTGGAAGAACACCTCGACCGGGTCTGCCATCGCCACCGGCTCCCCAGCATGGTCCTGGCTGAGCGGGCGCGGTGGAGCAAGTAGCGAGGGGCCGCCCGACGACTCCGCCACCGCCGAGCCACCGTGCGTGCGCCGGGCCATGCTCTTTCCCCGGGCTTTGGGCTGGCGGGAGGGTGCAGCTACCGCCTCCTTCGTCTTGGTGGGCTCGACCGCGGCCTGCTTGTCGATGCACAGTTGTCGGCCCCGCGGTGCACCCTGACGGTGGCGCGAGGCGGGGGTGCAGCGATGCGAGCGGCCCGTTGGTGGTGCTGGGGCAGGGGCCGAGCCGCGGTCACTGGCACGCCCCCTGCCAAGGAGCGTGTCCTTCCAGCTCCGCCTCTGGAACCCGGGGTCACCCCCGTCGTCGTCGCACCGGCCCTCAGTGGCCGGCATGCCCCTGCACCCTGTCGAAGCGACACGGGGTTGGGGACGCAGGGTAGGTGCCGGGGCAAGCGCCGACCGGCCGTCCTCCACGCGCTCCGCCCAGACGCCCGGCTCGATCCTTGGGAAGGGGCGCTCGTCAGGCTCGTCGTCATCAAAGGGGACTGCGGCGAGTTGGAGGAGCGCGGCGAGAACGGGGTCCAGTCTTCTACGTGGTCTAGGTGGATGAGCAGATCGTACTGCAGCAGCTCTGGCGGTGGCGCAACGGCGCGACTCGGCGGGGAGTAGCCCACCATCTCGTTGACGCGTCCTGCGCCCCGGGCGTGCTTCCAAATTGTGCGCTTCGTGGGGATGTGGGCAACATCCCAGCACCAGACCCAGCAAGCGAACAGCTTGGTGTCGACGCGCTCGTGGGTCCGGCTGTCGAGGCGGTTGACGATGACCTTGTCGCCAATGGCCTCGACCGCGCCCTCGATCGTCCAGAGCTGCATGGGGAGCCGCTCGATGATGACACGAACTTGCAGCATCCACTTGAGCCGGACGGCATGGGCGTCCTCCCGCCATGGCTCAAGCAGGAACAGCACGCCGTCCACCGACAGCGAGCCGCGCCGCACTGCCAGGTCCTTGTGCGCCGGCATGGTGAAGTAGACGAAGAAGTCTTCAGGGTCGTGGTTGGTGATGCGGAGCAGGTGTGGGGGGATCTTGAGGTCGAGCTCGGTCGCTCGGCCGAGGGAGAGCGGGCTCGCCGCATGCGCCTTGGTGCCCACCGCGGTGACCACGACCGCGTGCTGGTTCAGCAGGAAGAGCTGATGCTCCATCGCCGGCGACGAGGCGATGACCTTGTGGCTGTTGCATGGGCGCCGGCCGTGGTTGATGATGGTGCCCGGCTCCATAGCTTGGCGCGGAGGTGCAGGCGGAGGTGGAAAGGTCAGGCGCTCGCGGACTGGCCGGCGCGGGGAGCGCAGAGGGGCAGCAGCCACTTTGTTGCGGGGATTCTCAGAGGACTCGCGGCCGAAGTGGCCCTGGCGTTTGCAGATTATGCACCGGAGAGGGTCTCTACAGTCTACTCTACGGTGGCGGGGGCTGAGGCAACGGAAGCAGAGGCCCTTGAGTCTGCTTAAAAAGGCGTCCCTGCCCGCCGAGTGCCCATGGGAGCGACCGTGGCGAGGTGACTGGCTCCTTCCTTTCTGCCTAGCACTAAATGGATCCTGGCTGGCGTGGCATTTCTTGCGCGATTGCTGGATCTCCCATCCAGCTTCAATGTCGCCGGTGACCGGAGAGGGAGGGGGATTCGCACTTACCACAATGGATTTTAGGCAGGGGCGCTCAGATGGGGGAGCCACGCCTCCAATCGCCGGTCTGAAGCCAACGTCTTCGAGACCCGCCCCGGATCCAGACGGGTGATAGTTTGGGCTCCGGGGAAGCCGCGGCGACGGGGTGAGAGGGGTCGCCGGCACCTCCGACAAACCGCTGGATCCGCCCTGGATCTCCTCCTTTTCGGGCGTCTCCCATCCAGCGCTTGCAGCCGGCGAAGCCGGGGCACTCGCAGGGGAGCGAGGCGGCATAGCCCCTAGGCCGGCAGCCGGAGTAAAGGGGGTAGGACGGGTGGGTGGCCGCCGCGGCCGGAGTGGCCCGCGGCGCGTGCGGTGGGGAGGGAGGGAGGGAGCTCAGCTCAGCTCAGTATTTTCTAGGCCAAATATCTTCGAGGGATAATCTTAGCTTGCTTCCTTCTGTTTTGTCAGTCAGTCTATGATCTTGTGATACTGATAAAAAGACCGTAGTCATGATGTATGCCTCTGTTTAATTAGCAGACATGTTTCCGTTCCAGGGCTGGTTTTCTGTTCTGAATCCAGGCCTTGGACCACTTCAGTAGGTTATTGCCTTGAGGGGGTTTTGGGAGGGAAGGGATGGCTTTCCTCCCCTCCTCGGTAGGGTAGTAATAGCTGCATAAAAAGGGGTGGAGTTTTATGTTACTTCTTTAGTTTCTTCCTGCTTTGCTGTAAGACATGGTGATTTCTCTTAATGGAAATCAGAGAGAATGCTCTCTTTTGTCAAAAAAAGAATCTTCGAGGGACATTGAAACTTGGAGCGAAAAAATCAGCTTAATTTGTGTGTGGTGCAGGGTCTTTTCGAGCCAACGGCTGCCCAGGAGGATGCCGTGAACCGGGCTGTCCTGGGATCTATCAAGATTGATGATTTCGACGATTATGCTTTGAAGGCCTTCTGGCGTCACCGGCAGGCTGGGCATGCTCCAGGCTTAACCCATGCTCAAGTGACCGAGATTCTCAAGGCAGTGTGTGAGATGCAGAAGAAATATGGCATAACAAGCAAGTGATCTTTGCTATTTTCTAGCTTTGTGAGGTCAAATCGTTTTGGGTCTTTCCTTCGATTATCAATGTAGTAACTAGAATGGGTTCGTGTGGATCTTTGTTGTTTTCTTGCTTTGTAAGGTTTCTAATTCTTCAACGTATTTTGGAGTGTATGCTTTCGTTCTTGGTATGCAAACATCTAGTTTTAGTTGTAGGTTTTTCTGTAATCGGGGGGCGTGTTTGGTTACTCGCATCATTTTTGCATGTATTGCATGTGTGTCTCACTTGGATTTGCTTGAAGAAGAACATGGGAAAAACCATCATCTACACATCATTTGTTTGCTCCCATCTAGGCTTCCTGCATTAGGGGATCAATTTTGGCATGACGTTAGGTGTCCTGCATTGTCTCGGCTCATGCAACTACATGGTGTTTGGTTGTATACATGGGATATGATTAAGAGTTTACGGCTACGTAGAACACGGTGGACTGTCGGACGCTGACGGTGTCCTGGACTAAGGGGTGCAAAAACCCGTGCGGTCCGGAGTCCATGGGTCGGGCCGTTGGTCCGCCAATCACTAGAAGGAAGGACTATTGAAGCCACTGTGCGCTAGCCCCACGGTGGGCGCCAACTATCGTGGACTTAACACAGCAGATGCCCTAGCAAAAGGACCTTGGTGTGGAGCCATCGCAACTAGGTTAGATTAAAGGGGTTGAACGTGACAAAGGACACAGAGAGTTTACCCAGGTTCGACCCCTCTCAATGAGGTAAAATCCTACTCCAGCTTTTGGTCGTATTGCTTGGGTTTCAATTCGACAGTGTGTGAGATGCAGAAGGAATATGGCACAACAAGCAAGTGATCTTTGCTATTTTATCGACCTTACAATATAATGCCTTCGGGATTTCTCTCCCTTTGGGTCGAGTTTTTTTTGAATCATTGTAGGTCTTTCCTTCGATTATCAATGTAGTAAATAGAATGGGTTTGTTGGGATCTTTGTTTTTTTCTTGCTTTGTAAGGTTTCTAAATCTTCAACATATTTTGGTGTGTATGCTTTCGTTCTTGGTCTGTGAACATCTAGTTTTAGTTGTAGGTTTTTCTGTATGCTAGGGACATGTTTGGTTACTCGCATTGATTTTGCCTATATTGCAAGTATGTCTCACTTGGGTCTGTTTGAAGAAAAACATGGGAAAACCCATCATCTGCACATCATCTATTTGCTCCCATTCAGGCTTCCTGCATTAGGGGATCAATTTTGGCATGACGTTTGGCGTCTTGCATTGCCTCGGCTCATGCAACTATACGGTTTTTGGTTGTATAAATGAGATATGATTAAGAGTGAACAGCTACACAGAACACGGTGGGCAGTGGCAACGGCGCAAGCAACTAGTTCACCATGCCGCCACCATCGGACGCAAATGGTGTCCTTGACTAAGGGGCACAAACACGTACGGTCCAGAGTCCATGGGTCGCGCTGTTGATCCACCAATCACTAGAAGGAAGGACTACCGAAGCCGTCAAAACCCGGCGTGATCAAGACGGAAACCTCCGAAGACTTGGCGTGTATTTGAAGGAGTGCTCGACATATCGGCAATAGACCATATGTGTAAACCTAGGTACCCCCGGTGCATATATAAGTCGAGGGGTTTAGTATTTAGAGGCACGATTACCAGCCTTAGGGTTTAGAACACAATCATACGATCTCGAGGTAGATCATCTTGTACTCGATACTCCATCACATCAATAAAATCAAAGCAAAACATAGGGTTTTACCTCTTCGAGAGGATCCGAACCTGGGTAAACATCTGTCCCCGTGTCCATTGTTAGCATTGTTCCGAGACCCACAACTCGGGACCCCCTACCTGAGATCCGCCGGTTTTAGCACCGACATTGGTGGCCCATGCATGTTCCAGTGTGTAGCCAAAAAAGATCAATGTCTCGCCTTCAGATCAACAGCGACATCGGCTGCGGTGACATCCTCGTCCCCGGCCAGCCTTTTGCATTCGACAGCGTCATTCTTCACGCCGATCTAACTGGATGCCTTTTGACGGTGTCCTGGACTAGGGGATACTCACCACGTTGTCTCCCGGCCAGTGGATCGGGCCGAGGACCCCCAATGGCGGTTCACTATTGGGCCAGTTCGGACAGTCGATGACATATACGAGGAAGATTCCACAAGACTTGATGATCAAGACAAGGACTCCTCTCCACCGACGTAGCCGACTATGACTCTTGTTATCCTAGGCCTCCGATACATTATATAAGCCGAGGCCAGGTTAGTCGATAGATCATTATAACATTCATCATCATACCCCTAGGGTTTAGACCATAACATACGATCTCAGGGTAGATCAACTCTATACTTGATACCCCATCATCAATATAAATAAGAGCAGGACGTATGGTTTTACCTCCATTAAGAACCTAGGTAAAACATCGTCTCCTTCGTCTCTTGTCACCCATCGATCCAAAATCCATAGCTCGGGACCCCCTACTCCGAGGTCTGTTGATTTGACACTGACAATGGTGCTTTCATTGAGAGTTCCGCTGTGAGATCGACGAACGACCAATGGCCAGCCTGCAGATCAACTGCGACGTCGGCATCTTCGTCGTCGGCTCGATTAGTCACCCTGTTCAACCAAGGACTGTGTGTTAGCAAATAAACTAGTGTGACAGGTTCAAGTTCAGGTTAGACGTAGTGTTAGGATTCAGTTTCGTCAGTCTGCAGTTTTTTCGGTGTTCAGTTTCCGTCAAGCCTGAGGACGCGGTATGTGCGATCCCGAGGTTGTAGCTCGCGGCGAGAACACGCCCATGATCGTGGGATGGCATGATCTAATAGATGGGGCACGCCTCGATCCGTCTTTCCCGTTTTCCAGTGAATAAGAAGAGGAAGAGAAAAGCAGCAGAATTAGCGCTGCACAAATTTCAGTCTCTTTCGCGTCTCTCTCTCTCTCTCTCTCTCCATTGACAGGAGCTTTGAGCTCAGAGATAATAATTGGCATCAAAGAGCCTCGTTCGTGATCTAGGGATGACGAAGAAGGACGACATCGGCGATGGCAAGGCACCGCCGACGCCGCGTGCTTGAATCACTGATGGCTCAGATCAGGGTTCGTCTGCGCGTCTGGTGCGCGACACTGGCGGCACGGCATGGCCGATGCTGATGAGGACCAACTACACTGACTGGGTTGTCCTCATGCAGGTCATGATGGAGGGACGACACCATATTTGGGCCTAAGGTAATGCATTGTGGAGTAATTATTAGATGATGGGTTGCTAGAGTGACAAAAGCTTAAACCCTAGTTTATGCGCTACTTCGTAAGGGAGTGATTTGGATCCAAAAGTTTAATGCTATGTTTAGATGTATGTCTTAATACTTTTCTCGTAGTTGTGGATGCTTGCAAGGGGGTTAATCATAAGTAGGAGGTTTGTTCAAGTAAGAACAGCACCTAAGCTTCGGTCTTCCCACATATCAAATTATCAAAGTATCGAACATGAAGCAAGGTAGCATGGTGAAAGTGACTAGATGAAATTCCTGTGTGCCCTCGAGAACGCTTTTTCCTATTATAAGAAACCACTTTGGCATGTCCTTTGCCATAATTAAAAGGATTGGGCTACCTTGCTGCACTTATTGTTACTCTTGCTACTCGTTCTTGTTACAACTATCCTACTATCAAAGAACTTGTTACCGCTATTTCAGTGCCTGCAGAAACTTCCTTGCTAAAAATCAATTGTGATTTCCTTCTGCTACTCGTTGGGTTCGACACTCTTAATTATAGAAAGGACTACGATTGATCCCCTATACTTGTGGGTCATCAAGTGTCAAATGAGCCGTCAAGTGTGCTCAAAAGCTTCTTCACAACTTCATGCTTAGTGATCTCATGGGTGCCAAGAGCACGAAGCTCATTTGTGATATCAGTAAGACGATCAAAGGTGTTTTGGACATTTTCATTGTCAAGCCTTTTGAAGTGGTTGAAAAGATTGCGAAGCACATCAATTCTTGAGTCTCTCTGAGTTGAGATGCCTTCATTAACCTTGGACAGCCAGTCCCAGACTAGATTTACAGATTCCAGAGCACTAAGACGACCATACTGCCCTTTGGTCAGATGACCACATATGATGTTCTTGGCGGTTGAGCCAAGTTGAGCAAGTCTCTTCACATCAGCGGGGGTGACACTTCACCAGCCTTGGGGACACTAGTCTTTACGACATACCAAACATCATTATCAATGGCTTCAAGATGCATGCACATCTTATTCTTCTAGTAGGGGTAATTAGTGCCATCGAAGACGGGGCACGCAACGGAGACTTTGACTATCCCTGCAGTCGACATAGCTAAAACTCCAGGTGGTTAAACCGAATCACACAGAACAAGGGAGCACCTTGCTCTGATACCAATTGAAAGAGCTGGTTATCGACTAGAGGGGGTGAATAGGTGATTTTTATGAACATCTTCAAACAACACAAAGTCGTTGAAGACAGACAGATAAACTGCACCTAATCAGATCACAGTGGAAGGTAGACCACACTAGACATGTCATGATCATGTAAATAGCACAGCTAAAGCATGAAGCCTATAGACATCTAGGAAGCAGAGGATCAGTACAGGAAGACAGTGTGAAGCCAAATGAGTAATCAGGGTAAAAGTCTTCACACGGTGAAGCCAAACAAGAGACAAGCAATGACTTCAAGAGGTGCAACTAAGAGTAAGAGGGAAGGGATAGAACCAGGTGCTCGATGAAGACAATGATTTGGTAGACCAGTTCCAGTTGCTATGAAAATTATACGTCTGGTTAGGGTGGCTTGGTATTTAAACCAAAGGACACACAGTCCTTACCGTATTTTCCTTGAGCTAAGGTCACACAGACCTCGCCCAACACTAGGGTAAGTCTTCAAGGTAGACTTCCAAACCTTCACAAACTATGTTCACTAGCGATCCACAAAGCTCTTGGATCCTTAGAACGTGATGCCTAACCGACTGGAAGATACACAGTCTTCAAGTGTAATAAGTCTTCGGGTCATGCAGACAGAAAGACTTCAGTGATGCCAACACTCTTTAGGCTTTGGGTGTTTTGCTGTTTAGGGATTTGTCCTTGCAAGGATTCTCTCTCAAGGCTTCGGAGGTGGGTTGCTCTCAAATGACAAAAGCCGTGTACTAACTCTGAGCAGCCAGCAATTTATGGTGGAGGGGATGGGCTATTTATAGCCAATGGGCAACCTGGCATGATATGTCTAAGATGACCCTGAGTCACTAAGGAACTCACACGTGTCCAACGGTCTGATCCCAGACACACGCGGCAACTAAACTTGGGCTACAAGTAAAGCTGACTCATCCACCCTGAATAAGATTTGCTCTCGTTTTTCTTTGCTGGAAGACATAGGATTTGGGTTTAGCAGCACGTCAGTTTTCTGAAATTATTTACCTGGACTCCACTTAACAGTTCGGTGGTTCCTATGACTCAAGAAAGAGGAAATGAACCTATGAAAGAACTATGTCTTCACACTCCATTGTCTTCAAGTGAATGTCTTCACACGTCATAGTCTTCAAGTGAAAGTCTTCATGAACCACCATTATCTTCAATGTCTTCATACATTTTTAGGGGTCATCTCTGGTAGGTAAACCGAATCAATGAGGGACTTCTCCATGTGTTCTCCTGCAATTCTCATGAACACATTAGTCCCTCAACCACGTTTGTCGTCAATACTCCAAAACCAACTAGGGGTGGCACTAGATGCACTTACACGCCTTGGCGAGAGTACGCCGGACATCCTCCCACTTTTCGTACTTCTCGATCCAAGAGAACACGTGGCGGCGGCGTGGGGGCCGAATACTTCTTCGGCGGCATGGTGTGGTGGCGGCCGGATGGCGGGGGGAGAGAGGAGAATGGCGGGGAAGCAAAGGGAAAATGGAGGGAAAAGGTGAGGAATGGCGGGAAAAGGGCTGGCTCTCACTGACAAAGCGGACCCACGCGCCTTTTCACTTCAGTCGGCGCCCCCAGGCGACCACCGGGGGGATGGGTTCGGCTCGGGTTCGCCGGCTGTTGTTTCGGCCCAAACAGGCGAAAAAGAGGACCTAGGGGCGCG
>NC_057795.1:679810085-679817777 GCF_018294505.1 Triticum aestivum | reverse complement strand
TGCTCTTACCCCTTTGTAAACATAAATCATTTATATCTTCTTAACCAATGTTTCAATTTTGTTTTATTTTATAACCTGTGGCGCAAAGACCTTTGGAACAAGACCATTGTTGAATATATTCGAAATAGTTTGAATTTTTTTATTGAAATATGTAATTGAAACGACTCAAACAATAAAAATGAAAAGTTCTTCATTATTTCCAGCAAAGTTCAGACAAGCTGTTTATATAGCTCTTCAGTTCCAAATAGATTTCCTAGCAAAGTTCTTTAATATTTCTAACAAAGTGCAGACCTAGTATTCAGAAAGTTCTTCAACACCTGATTCTTTTTATTTAACATTTTAAAATAAAAAGGAAAAGTTCATCACTGTTTACAGCAAACTCCACAAATTTTAAGTTAAAGTTCTAGTAGGCCCCAACTTCATGGTAAAGTTCCTTAGATAAAGAATAGATTGGCAGAAGGGTGTGTACATGGTGCTTCACACAATTTTATACTGGTGGGTATTTATCAAAAAGACAGAAAAAAAGAGGCATGCAACATTGCAGGGGAGAGAAGAGGGCCTTCACATAATCACGTGGGTGGAGGGACCAGTAGGGTCGTAGGAGGACAGAAAAGGATTTCTTGCATGGGGTCGGTGGGCCAGCCGGAGTGGATCGAGAGGTGTGCATGCGGAGAGGATTGGCGTTTTGTGTGCACTGCATTAGGCTGGTCATAGTGGGGGTACCATAGCTGATATTATGCACTTGGGAATAGCAAACATGATGATGTGGTGGAGAATTAAAGAAGAGAGATAGGGTTAGAGAAACATAGGTAGATATCGTAACATAATAAATGTTATACTACTTTGTGTCATGCATGATTAAAAATAAAGTCGTCTAAAATACTACTCTATGATACTATGCACTATGAAGATAGTATCATATGCATAATACTGAGTAGCCTTAGGTGGTGTTTGGTTCTCTAGTCCTAGGACTTTTCCTAGTCCCAACTAAAAAGTCTCTAGTCCCTAAAAAGTCCCTCCTTGTTTGTTTCCAGAGACTAAAAAGTCCATAATCCCTTCCTAGAGGTTATTAAATGACCATGTTGCCCCTAGTATATAGAAAAATAACAATCAAACAACACCATGGGGTGGCGGACCAATGGGTGCATGGAGGGGCATTGTTGGAAAAGTCCCAAAAAGTCCCAAAAAGACTCTCCTTGAGAGTCTTCTTCATTTAGTCCCAAATGCCTAGTTTAGTCCCTAAAAGTCCCTCCCGTTTGATAAAAAAGTCTCTAAGAGGGATTTTTTCTAGTCTCTACACAAAAAAGTCCCGGGAAACAAACACCCCCTTAGACATGGCTATATTGACATTTGATTGCGTGTCCGTGCTGTGTTCGAGAACGAAGAGCCATCTTTGATTGTAGTACTGTCTTTCGTGCAAGGACACACCTATCGCAACGAAGAGCCCAGTCTCTCGAAGGTGCTCATAGAAGTAGGGTGTGCGTGTGTGCGTTCATAGAGGTGAGTGTATGCGTGTATGTATGAGTGCTTGCATATGTACTTTGTAAAAAAAGTTGGGACAAGTGGACAATATCATTTTATTTTATTTATTATTTTTCGTAAACTTAACACGATACACGTTTCTTTTTTTTCACCCATGATTATAAACACGTCACATCACCGAGACGCACAATTTTAGCCATAGAGACCGAAATTAAGAGTCTCAAATGGAATCTATCATTTTGGCAGCGGGAAGAGGAGGGATGCTCTGCTCATTTCTGAAGAAATCATGGGGATCCACCATGGTCTTCACGGCTGCCAGCCTCTTAAAATTTCCTTTGAAATACTTGTCTCCCCAGCTGACTCTAGCCTTGTCATAGCTCGTCACGTCACCGTCCAACTCATTCGTCCCCAGGTCAAGGTCCCTGTAGTTGACGTACACAGCCCTTGGGTTGCTGGACACGTAAGGCTCCATCTCCTTGTACAGTCCCCTGACCCAGCTCATTCGCTTCTCCGCTGCTGCCGTCCCGTTCTCGTACCAGAAGGAGTAGTACTGGAGCTGGTAAAGGTTCCCCTGCCGGTGCGGGAACGGCGTCTCCGACGGCGAGATGCTGCTCATCAAGCCACCGTAAGGGTCCAGCATGAGCAGCGCGGCCTCGGGCTTCTCCAGCCACGCCGTCCATATGCTCTCCCACACGTCCCTTGGAATCGGCTCCTGCACGTGGTCGACTTGGCCTTGAGATAGTAGCTCGGGTTGCTGCTCCTGTTGAGGAGCTGCTCCGGTGGTACGGACGTCGTGGAGAAGCCGAAGAAGACCGTGGACTGCACCCAGCTCACCTCCTCGCAGTCTTGCTCCGTCATTCCGAGCTCGGGGAAGCGATCTTGCATGAGCCGATGGAGGCCGCCGCACCGGCCGAGAAACAACGCCTGGAAATTAGCCTGCTGGTTCAGCACGAGCACGCGGAGGTACAGCTCCTGCGGTGAAGCCGGCGCCATCTCTTGCCATTTTGTAATCAGTTCGATGGCGGATTGGCTCCTTGACCTTACGATGCTGAACACCGTGACGGTCTCCGGCACGGGGACTAGCCGCACCTTCCACGACAGCACCACGCCGAAGCTCTCGCCGCCTCCGCCACAGAGAGCCCAGAAGTGGTCCTCCCCCATGGTGCTCCTGTTCATCAGCCTTCCGTCGGTGTCCACGACGAGGGCGTCGAGGACGTTGTCGGCGGAGAGGCCGTACTTGCGTGCCAGCGAGCCAAACCCGCCACCGCTAAGGTGGCCGCCGATGCCCATGGTGGGGCAAGAGCCCGCCGGGAACCCCAGCGAGTGGCTGGCGGCGCCGACGGCGTAGTAGAGCTCGCCGACGGTGGCGCCGGACTCGACCCACGCCTCAGCACGTGCCGGGTCGACGTGGATGGCCCGGAGAGCGGCGAGGTCCAGCACCGCGAACGGCTCGTTGTACTTGTGGAGGTGGACGGAGGCGTAGGACAGGCCCTCGTAGTCGTGGCCGCCGCTGCGCACGCGGACGCGGACGCCGTGGCGGCGGCCGCAGCGCACAGTGGTCTGCACGTGGGCGTGCTCGGTGGCCGCGATGATCGCTAGAGGCTTGGAGGTGTCCGGCAGGATGTAGCGGAGGTTCCGGGCGGTGGACAGCAGGAGGGCAGAGTAGGCCGGGGTTGCCGGGGTATGGATGAGGCCAGACGGGATGTCCGCGGAGAGGCAGCCAAGGAATTCATCGATTGCAGTTGCAGTGGAAGCTAAAGAGGGCGTGTTTTGACCCCAGAGGATGCAGCAGAGGGTTAGGACAAGGTGTAAAAATGTCGTCCTCGGTGTCCTTGCCATGATTGATGCACGAGTGGCAACTATGGCTGTGAGCGGGAGATGCGTGCTACGGATATAGAAGGCGGCAACTATATATACAGTTGAAATGAAGCATCATCTATCATATATAGTTGAAGGAGTGGTTCCACAACTTTTTGGCCAATAAGTTCCGTACAAGAAAAAGATAAACGGTGGAGGAAATCAACTTCGCAAAGTTATTAGAAGAACAGTACCAAGAGTTCAAAATATGTTTTATGTCTAATCTCACCTATACTAATCCACTTCACCGGTTCACCCACATTGCAGTCAAGCTCCATATCCCCAGTGCTACTGCGTATTGCCTACGCCTACCTTCGCTGAACCATTTTTGGAAAACAGAACCATTGTACGTGCTGGGCTGTTTTGGTTTCCTCGTTTGGTAGAGTTCCTGCAAAAGATGCTGCCACTATTTTAGTTATTCAGTAACTTTTGTTCGCAACATATTCCAAATTACAGGGACATGTCTTTTTTTATGTTGCAAAAGCCAAAGAGAGAAAGATCTTTTTGTTAAGTGAATTACTCAACATTCTTCAAAATGTTTATTTGCCATTTTTATGAACAATTGGGCCGTCTAGTAGCACAGGCAAAGTGGGCGACAGAACAGGGCCCCCAAATTTGTAGGGGCCCCAATTTCTAATTACCTTGGTTAATTTAGTAAGTGAAAAAAGTCCCAACAATCCCATTAGGTGAGTGTGGCAGATCCTGTTGGGTTGGTTGAACTTGTATCCTTAAAAGTGATCTCATATTCGAAAAAATGACTTTGCTGGCCTGTTTGTGTTCTCCGAGAACCATCCGCCCTTTGCACCTTGACATGGGCGCATGGCAACTTATCATACATTAGCGAACAATTGTCTTACATTTCAGCAGCGAGTGCGTATCACCTGCAAGTGCCGATCACCGAAATGCCGACATCCTCATCGCTAGCAAATTGCTGTCAACCTGAGGACTTTCATCTTCCTATCAGAGCTTATATCCTTCTATGTTAATAAGCATCTAGCTAGTTATATAAAAAAGCACCTAGCCCTAAGCTTACTCGAATTTATTAATTTTAAGGCCCAATGTGCATTTCGCACTGGGCCCTCAAATCTATAGAGACGGCCATGGGCAAGCTCCCGGTGCATCGAAGCAGGTTATCGTGTTGAGGTTGCTCATGGTCTTGGCTATGGTTAAGTTTTCCATACACCACACTGACTATGGGTAGAAACTCAATCCATCACAAAGTAACTGGAGACGGGATTTAGAACATTTGAGAACAGGCTCGACCGGGAGATAAATGGAAGAAGAAAGGCCCGACTTTGAAGTTTGAGGTTAACTTGTTGGTCATTTCGTAATCCTTTTGTAACATATCTATTTCACACATGTAGCACGGTTCTTATGAGAAATAGTCAAATGCCCATTCATTAATTTAGAAATTACCTATTATCCTTTGGAGAATAATAAGCGTAGAATTATCATGATATAAATAACAATATAATGATATAATAATTACATATGCATGATAATAGAACATTAGGGAAAGAGAAAGATATATTAGAAATGATCTCAATAGTCCAGGTACACAATCATATTGAATACCACTGCATGCATAAGTAAAAAATCCAAAATGACTAACAGAAACCAATCTAAATTCCAATTATTGTTTTTCATATAATTAAGATAAAAATAAAAGTGATCTCCCTTTTATGATGGATTGAGTTTAATGAGATAATTTAATGGATACAAGGCATAATATAAAAGGTTCAAATTGCTATTTTATAAAAAGTGTGGTAAAATTCCTAAATTAATATAATTGCAGCGAAAGGAAAAATACTAGAGAGAGATCACAATAATCGATATTAATAGTCATATTGAATCCAATACATGCATCAAGAAAATGAGAGATACGAGGCAGAAACAAATATAAACTTCAATAATTTGTTTCCATTTAATTAAGATAAAAAGAAAGCGGTCACCCATCAATATGACTCATACAAGATATATATGGCGGAGAACTGCGCTTCCAACTCATCGGATGTCATCGAAAAATTGAAGAAAATGATGAAACCAGGAGATGGGGAGCGGCGGAGTGGTGTGATTCTTGTCGGGCGTCTGTCCTGGTTTATAGAGGGCGGACGAGAGGAGCCTGGCCGGCGTTTGCGTTTAATGTCGGCCCACTTGTGAACGGACATGTGGCCGGAATAGCTTTCCCGGCTTCCACACACGGTTAATGGAGGCGTTTGAATGAGGCGAGGAGCCGTGTTTAGCCGGGCATGCAGCGGGCAGTGCCATCGGCCGATGCGCCGCTTCAATGGCGGAGGCAGTGAGAGGTCGCGTCTGTCCTGAGCCGTCATCATTGTTGAACAGCGCGCTCTACAACGGCAAGAACGCGGGCACCTGGCGCCGGGCAGGAATGTGTGTGTGCGAGGGCGGAGGGGTTTGGGTGGGCCAGGACGGTTAGAAGTGGGCATAACAGCGGCACGGACTCCCGCAAACCCCCTCCGCATTTGTCTCAGTTTACTTAAGAAATCGTGTCCGGATCGCTCTAATAAAGTATGTACGTATCGACACGTACACGGTGCGGATAGCGGTCTGGACGGCTGTTTGAGGTTTGAAGGTCAGCATTGGAGATACCCTAGGAAAGTATGTATCCGTTGACACGTATTCTTGCTTCAAATAAATATAGTAAACAAACGTGTAAGGGTATGCATGTCAAGTTTATCACAGGTCTGCCTTCATTGGCAGCAATTTATTGGAGTTGTAAGAGCAACTCTGACGCGCCGATCCATTTCGTTCGCGCGTGTCTGTTTGGATCATCACGGGTAGAAAAGTCGGCCCAATACGTCAACCCATTCCAGGCCCTAATTTGAGCCTCATTTGCGTTGGCGCGGACATGAAACGGACACGTGTGATGCACGAGTACTCCTCCCCTGGCCCGCGAGTCGGTGGCACAATGATCATCATTTCCCTTCACTTTTTCCAAAACCCTCCCACCCGCTCGCGCTCCCAGCCATGGATGACGACGCGCCAACCATCGATGCCGCCGCCGGCCTCGTCACCCTCGCCTCGTCCGGCCTCGCCTCCGCAAGACCGCGGCGCAAGAAGAAGAAGAAGAAGAAGAAGAAGAAGAAGAAGAAGAAGAAGAAGAAGAAGAAGAAGAAGAAGAAGAAGAAGAAGCTGACGCCCAAGGAGTGGCCCGTGCAGTCGGCGAAGAGGGAAGTACAGGAGGCACGTGGTGTCACAAGGGACGAAGCGGCGGCCGTCGCCGCCCTCTCTGCCGCCGCACAGCAGGAGGAAACCAACATCTTGTGTCGGCCGCTCGCAAGTGCGCCGGCATAAACTGTGTGCTGTTTTTTTGGAGCTGACATTCCGGCCGTGGCATGACGCCGGCATGAGCTTTGGGCGATGCATGACTACAACATGATCTATGGCCGCAACCCTTTTAAAATTTATGTGTGAACATAAAATGGGTCGCATGTGTTGGACGCATGGTCGATCTATATTAAAAAGAGGGCGGACGACAAGCGGGCGGTAGAACCAAACAGAAAAAAAAACGGACAAAGCCAGCGTTCATGTTCATTCGCCTCAACGCGTTGGAGGTTCTCGGACTTGTCTTGCACTCGTGTATGCGTGTCCCACCTGCGCCACCTGCACACCTCCCAAGAGTACGCCACCTTCCCGTGAAGAAAACTAGCAGGCTGAAGCTATACTAGCCTTTCACTTGACTCCCAATAGGCCAATAGACTAGCCGGTACAGACGCATGCATCTGTTTTGACAGTCTGGAACTCTGATGGTAAGGCAAAATAATTTAGAAGCAAGCTACATAAGTGGTATTACAAAAATGCTAGAGAGCTTAAATGATGTATGCAAATCGATAGGTAGTTGAAGATCCAGAAACCAAATTGAAGAAGATGCAAATGCTACAACCGGCCAGAAATGCAGCTACAGGACATTGACAACGTAGTTTTTCATAATGTGGAATGCCGTGTTGCAGCGGAAAACAAGGGTCTCCACATACACTTTTTTATTTCCAATAATGTGGAGTATGCCTCTTCACGCTGACTAATACTGGCGGTGTTCTTGCCCAATACGGCTGTTTCACCCGCTAACTTCTCAATCCAGTCTCTATGCATTGCGTGTGTGGAAGGCCTGGTACGTGGGGCCTAAGAAAACCGATGTGGTGACATTTTGGCATATGTTTCTTTCTTACCTACCATGTGGAATATGTCACATGCAGTCGTGTTGTTGTTTGCTTGTGTTCGGTCCACTGCTTACGGCTGTGTGGCACTAGAAGCCTCATCCCGAGAATTTCAACGTTTGATGATACGTAACTTCTAACACGCGATATCATCACCATTATTTTAAACCGACCGGAG
>NC_057795.1:679799199-679809801 GCF_018294505.1 Triticum aestivum | reverse complement strand
TATCATCATCATAATTATTGAATTGCCAGGATGAAGTGCAGCTACAGGTATATGTACGCACAGAGCGACAACATGAACGTATCAAACTATCAATATCCAATCGCTATGCATTGCGTACGTGGAAGGCCTGGTACATGGGGCCTCCAACGGCAATCCATAAAAATCCTTCCGCATCCGTCCGCGGACAAGGAAACCAATCCACGGACATGCATGCGAGAAATCGACATGCAACGGTAGCCGCATACATTTTAAAGTCCTTTTCAATAAAGCGCATGAAATCCATGCAAACACGGCCGGATTTCGTACAAACATGACGGATTTCGTACAAACCGGACGAGAAGGGTTGCATTTTGGACATATTTTTAACTAAAAAGTTAAAACTCGCATGTACGGTCGCGCGGAGCTTCACTCCCACGACATAGATACACTACACTAGTCTACGACCGGCCGTGGCTTGTCTTCCCCATGTCCGGCAACTCGCTCACCGGACTGTCGGGAGCCCCGGAGGTATATGCTTCAGCGCAAAGGGCGGCTCATTTCCCACCGCTCATCGGAGTGGAACCCCCGGCTGATGCTTCCTACATAAGGTCCTAGTTGGCTAATTAGAGCTAGCCCTAGCCGCCTCTAATATCATAATTAGAAGCCTCGTGTGTTTCTAATCTCCTTTCTCTAATTCTCCGGCGACGATTAGCTCTGGACGGCGAAGCGTTGTTGGATCGTGAAGACCGTACGCTTATAACCAAGTAGACAGGCCGTGCTTTCGGTCTTCTTCTCAAGGGATCATTCGAGGGCGGTTCGCAGGATCATCATTGACGTTCAAGGGACTACAATACGATCTACACTGACTCCTCAACTTTCACGGCACTCCGAGATCGGTAACGATCATTGATCCAAACCTGATATGCATCTTCGTATTGTTCCTGGGGGTTCGTAGGTCGATTTTGTTTTATTTTCTATTACATTTCCCAACAGCTGCAATCTTTCCTTCTTGATTGATGACCTACAAGTTTCTATTTGTATGATTGGCAGGCTTGTGCAAGGTACCATGGATCTGGTAAGGCTTGTCAAGTATCCTATCCAGCGTAGTTGGGCCATCTCAACTCCCTTTAAAGGGCTTCTTCTTCTGGCCACTTCGTAGATTACCGAATCCGGCGTTTATCGCCGCCTCATTGGCATCACTACCATTGCCCTTATGGCAACGCTTATTGTTTTTGTTGCGTCGAGGTTTCCTGTTCTCGTCGCGTACTTTCGAGGTGCCAGGGTCACCGCTATCGCTAGTACTACGGGCTAACCAGCCATCCTCTCCTGTGCAAATCTGGTCATAAGGGAGGTGAGGGCCTGCATGGTCCTTAGTTTGTCTGTCCGAGCAGTCTCGCCAACCATTCATCACGAATGTTGTACCGGAAAGCAACGATTGCTTCTGCATCATGAAAGTCAACATTTTGTTTTTTCTTGGTCAAAACCCGATTCCAGAACTTCCTAACAGACTCGCCAGGTTTGGATGATGTAGCTGAGGTCATCGGCATCCGAGGGCCGAACATAAGTGCCCTAGAAGTTAGCACGGAATGCATCTTCGAGCTCTTCCCAGCTACCGATGGAGTTCTCGGACAAGCATTTAAGCCAATGCCTCGCCGGTCCTTTAAGTTCTAATGATAGGTATTTGATGGCCTGGAGGTCATCTTCTCGGGCCATATGGATGTGGAGAAGGAAGCCTTCGATCCACACATCCGGGTCAGTGGTTCCATATTGATGGGTTTAAACACCTTTGGGAACTGATGTTGCATGACCACGTCTGTAAAGCACATCCGGGGTGCGGCTCCTCGGACCGGAGATACGGCTTGCCGAACATCCATGGTTGTCCGAGCACGCGTATTATCCCGAGTCCTATCATGCTTGTCGAGCCACTCCTGATATCCGGCATGTCCAGCAAGCACCGGATCCTTGGATCTGTATATGGACCGTGATGGGGCATGCAGAGCCGTCAATTCTTCCCGCAGATCATATTGCAGGGTGTACGTGACTGGGTCTTTGCCTTCATGGCGAGGGATGGCGGGTTGGGGGCGTCCCCAAGGAGGGCGATCGGGCTGATTTGTTTTATCATGTTTGTAACGTAGATTGTCATCGACTTCGTCATCAAATGTCGGAAGTAGTTGCCGTCGTGGGTAGGTTTTGGTTTGGTCCGTGCGCCGTCTCTCGAGGTCCTGCTCGGCTGCAAGTACTTCTACCCACTTATGGTTGAGCACGTGTTGATCGGCTTTTAGCTTCTCATGCCCTCTTTTAATACTTCGGGCAGAAGCAATAAGTCGTCGTCAAAAAGTTTCTAGATCAAGGAAGTCCTTGGGGACGTCAAATTCGTCGAGTCCAAGACTTATATCCTCTTCTGATTCTGGCGTGTAGTTGCTATCATCGAGGTCCTCCGTCCCTGCGGCGCCGTCGATTGGACTGGACACGCTGTCATCGCCGCTGCCCTAGTTCTCGGCACCATCGGAGGTGGTGTTATTACCAGGATTCCCATTATCGATGTTGTGGTTGTTGGCGCCCCTTGCCTGTGCGTTTACCAAGCTTTCATCGACGTTGGGGGACATCTTTTTTGTCCTCCTTTTTCTCATTGTCCTTAGGTGTGTCCTCCTTTTTTGGCCAAAACGGACAGATGACACGGCCCAACGCACGGCCGCATCATCATTTTTTGTCCATTTGGCGTCCGACCTGCCCCATTTCCGGCGCCAACATGCGCTCGGTTTGCGTCCACACGGACACCGAACGAACGGCCATGTGTTCGCGGGTCGTCCGCCTCGGGGATGCGTGGCGGCCGCCCAACTACTTCCACCGCCCAAAGTAAATGCCCACGCGCGGCGGGCCCTGACTGTCAGTCACACATCACGCGGTCGTCGTCCTTCTTAAATTGGAAGCCATGGACCGGCCAGTCCATAACTTCCACTTCCCGGCCGGCCTGCCGCCTAGAACCCCGACAAGCAAACCCTAGCCCTCCCCCTCTCCGCCCCTCTTTGCCGGCGACAACGATGGGGCGATGATGGTTCCCCGGCCGCAAGACAAGGCACGATCACGAGGCCGACTCGTCGTCTGGTCGTCGTCGCCGCTCCCACACCCCGCCTCCACCTCCATTGCCCGCGTTCCATATCGCGCCAGGCAGCGTTCCACCTTGCCAGAAGTCGTACGTCAAGGCGGAGATGTGCCATTGGTACTGGGAGACGCGCACGCCATTGCCCTGGGGCGACGTGCACCTCCCAAACAACTGGCACCTCTCCGCAGACCGCGTGCCTGTCCCGCCGGTGTCGGTGAGCGGCAGCGCCCGTCGGGAGGAGATCCATTGTTCCCGCGCCCACCTGCCCCTGGACCTCATCCACGACTGGAGGTACGCCGTGGACTCGCCGCTCTTGGACACGTGGCTCCACGACGAGCACGACATTCGGCGGCAGTCCTATTTTGTAGGCCATACGGCAAGCTCGCGTCGCCTACGCAGTGAACGCCGCGCGCCCACCCCCAGCGTGCCCCAGGTGCGTGGGCGCAGGTAGGTTTGCAGCATCATCCCGTCGTCGTCGCCGTCTCCCTCCCCATCCCCCGAGCCAATTTCGGTCGCAGAGCCGGAGGAGCTCAAGAGGATGGTGTTAAAGGAGTCCTTCCACACCCATAACGAGCGCCAACGGGAGGGCCTAGAGGAGATGCTGGCGCTCTCCGTGGCTGGCAATGTCACCTTTCCTAAGCTCGGCGCGTACGTGAAGGAGGATGCCATGGAGGAGGCGCGGCCAGAGGTGGCGATGGAGGAGGCCATGGGATAGAACCCGGCATTGGTCAGCCAGTCCTGGATGTGGACGGAGACCATCCCGTGCACGCTCGAGGTGGACGCCGACCACTGGTCACCATCCCCGCCGCGCGAAGAGGTGGTGCAGGCGCCACCGCAGCTGGCATAGCAGGCGGCGCCACCAGCCCACCTCTGGTAGCCACCTCCATACGTCGACCTCACCCACGACGAGGATGACGATGAGAAGTAGACGGCGGCCACGGCAGGCAACGGCGGCCAGAGCGGCGGCGACAGCCCTTTTTGTAAGTGTTTTTTTATCTTGTTTATATTAATGTCGAACTTGGGTAATGTGGACGTTTTAATGCCTACGTTTAATATTTTCGAGGTTGTTTTTAATCTTTATTGGGGGTTTGGGGGGTTTATTTTTGATACAAAACCCACAGACCATCTGCGGTACGGCTGACCCGTTGGGCGCACCAACGCCCGCACGACCGCAAGCGGACGGGCGTGTCCTTCTTCCTGCCCCAAATAGAAGAAAAGCGGATGAACCGAACGTCCGTTTGGGGTCGCGTGTTGGAGTTGGCCTGACGCGTCCTCAAAGCATGGATCAGCCAGGGCGAGGGCCTGGTCTGATACCGAATTGATCTGATCCAAACTTGAATTTGGCTCCATGGTGTGACCTAACCCGAGGTTCAAGTCTATGGTCTAGTCCGAGGTTAAGGCCACGACATCTGTGAGTTCTCAAGCCGTTCTGGAACCCATCCAAAGAGGATGACATCGCCGCCGGAATCAGCTGTGTATTCCATACTTCCAAATCAGATGATCTGATCTGGGGCGAGGTTCTCAACACGGCCGAGGCGTCCGGTCAGATCGGCGTGAAGAATGATGCTGCCGAACGGAAAAAGCTAGTCGGGGACGATGATGTCACCGCAGCCGATGTCGCTGTTGATCTGAAGGCGAGTCAGTGATCTTTTTTGGCCACACAGCGGGACCTTCATGGGCCACCAATGTCGGTGCTAGAACCGACAGATCACAGGTAAAGAGTCCCGAGCTGTGGGTCTTGGAACAATGCTAACAATGGACATAAGGACACAATGTTTACCCAGGTTTGTGTCCTCTCGAAGAGGTAAAACCCTACGTCCTGCTTAGGTTATATTAAGGTGATGGAGTATTGAGTATAAGATGATCTACCTCGAGATCGTATGATTGTGTTTTAAACCCTAAGGCTGGTAATCGTGCCTCTAAACACTAAACACCTCGGCTTATATATGCACCGAGGTTACTTAGGTTTACACATATGGTCGGTTGCCGATACAACAACTACAGAGCAATCCTTGAAGTACACGTCAATTCTTCGGAGGGTTTCATCTTGATCGCGTCGGGTTTTGACGGCTTCGGTAGTCCTTCCTTCCTGTGATTGGCAGACCAACAGCCCGATCCATGGACTCTGGACCGTACGGTTTTGTACCACTTAGTCCAGTACACCATCAGCATCTGACAACGGCGGCGCGGTGAACTAGTTGCTTGCGCCGCTGCCACCGTCCATCGTGTTCTGTGTAGCTGTTAACTCTTAATCCTATCCCATGCAAACAACCAAACACCATGTAGTTGCATGAGCCGAGCCAATGCAAGACACCAAACGTCATGCCAAAATTGACCCCCTAATGTAGGAAGCCTAGAGCAACTGGATGAATTTGGTTGCAAGTACTCCGTCGATGATGAAGGGTTGATGACTATGCTGGCTAAAGAGAGAAAAGTGCTTGCAAAAGTTAGGAGAACACCAAAAAGGCTCTACATTCTGAATATTGAGCAGCCTGATCCAGTTTGTCTACTGTCAAAGACTTCAGAGCTTCCCTGGTTGTGGCATGCACGCTATGGGCATATAAGCTTTAGTGCTTTGAAACTGCTAGCAAAGGAGGCCATGGTGCGTGGCTTACCAACGATTGATCAAATTGATCGTTTGTGTGAAACTTGTCTGGTTGGAAAGCAAAGACGAGCGTCGTTTCCAGCTGAAGCATCCTACAGAGCAGATCGAGCGCTGCAGGTACTGCATGGTGATATTTGTGGTCCCGTCTCGCCTCCATCCTTTGCAGCAAAGATTTTTTTTTTCCTACTGCTAGTTGATTATCACAAGAGGTACATGTGGGTGGTGCTAATAAAGAGCAAAGATGTGGCACTTGAAGCAGTGAAGAAGGTAAGAGCTGCAGTTGAAGTTGAACTGAACCTGAAGGTCATGGTACTCCGAAGTCCGAACAGGCAGAGGAGGAGAATTTACCTCAAAGAATTTCACTCAGTTCTGTGATAGCCTGGGCATCAAGCACTACCTCACAACACCTTACTCTCGCAGCAAAATGGAGTTGTAGAAAGGAGGAACCAAACAGTCGTGGGAATGACGCGGAGTCTCCTGAAAAACAAGGGCTTGCCATGACAATTTTGGGGTGAAGGCGGTAGCTACTGCTGTTTACATGTTGAACCGTGCATCAAGGAGGAGTGTTCGTGCATCACCGACAAGATGCCTGAGGCGCTGCGCGAGAGCCGCTACCAGATGAAGAGGCGCTTCCAGATGTACAACAACACGAACAAATAATTTAGCTCACCCCCTCTTCCTTTCTCTCTGACATGTATGCGAAATCTTGCGATGCAGGTATGCCCCAAGGGCACGAGGCTGATGAAGAACCCAGTAGCTGATGGAGGAGCTGATGTTCATGAACTCGGTCTTTCCTCGCTGTCATGCAGAAACTGATGATCAGTGATACCCTCGACATCACTGACAAGCTTCAGACAGGGTTGCTTCTCGTAGAGAGGTCTTTGCGTCGACCTAGAGAGGAGCACACCGCAGCAGCAGTTTGAGCAAAAATAAATGACAGATCATTTTGTAATCAAGTTCCTGATAGATATTTTTGCCAGCCATTGCAGGTTTCAAGAGTGGGGATTGGGCTGGGTGACACTGCGGAAACATGTAGGGAAACACTCAACTGCCTCTCCGAAGTGCTCCAGGCGCCGGATCCGATCAACATGGAGAAGTTCTTCAGCAGGGTGCGATTTCATGATTTTTCTGCCATGATTCTCGATATACTGGAGGGAAAACCAGACTTGGTCATTGGCAATTACACTGATGGCAATTTAGCAGGATCCCTCTTATCAAGCAAACTAGGAGTCACCCAGGTGAAAATAAGCTATCAAAATGATGAATCCTGAAAAATGTCTTCTGTCAGCAACCAAACCTGACATCACATTACCAACACATTTATCGACCAACAGAGAATGATTGTGCATGTTCTTGAGAGATGAAGTACAAGGACTAATGTCAAGTGGAGAGAAATGGACCAGGATATCATCTTTCCTGCCAATTCACTGCTGACATGATCGCTGTGAACACTAGCGACTTCATCATCACTAGCACCTACAAAGAAATAGCCAGAAGGTCAGCCACTCTGTAAACAAAAAACATTATCTCAGCAATGGCGTGCAACTGATCCCAGGATTCCCTGAGAAAAATGCAGCGAGACAAACCTAGCCAGTATGAGAACCACTACGCCTTCATAATGCTAGGGACGTGTCCCTACACCACAGGTGTCAACATCTTCGACCCTAAGATCAACATTGCCGCCCCTGGTGCTGATCACTCCGTTACTTTCCCTTCAAAGAAAAGTAGACGCGCAAATCGAGGAGCTACTCTATAGCAAGGAGGACAATGATGAGCTCTTGTAAATACATATCCTTGGTTTTTTCTAAAAACACTGAACCATGATTATGTATGCTTTTTCTTCAGAAAATGGTTTAACAATGCCTTTATCTATGTTTGTAGTTACACGTGGCAGATTTATATGCAACTACAGTTCTGAACATGGGGTCAATGTATGGCTTCTGGAGGACTCTATGCAAGGGATACATGCCAAGTAGCTGTAACTACAGTTCTGGTACCGCATGATGCCAGCCATAGAGCCGCTGTCGGATGTCATGAAATGAATGAAGGAGTGGTTGGCTGTTAATTTTGGCGTGCCAAACGTCGTCTGTTCCTTTAGCGATCTGCCTGTCATTTTCTTGCCTTTCACTCCTTTCTTTCTATTGATCGGCGTCACTCGCTATGGTATAAAGCTGAGTTCGTAACCCAAATGGGATTATCTACCAAATACCTAATACAAGAACCCTAGACGCCGCCGCAGTTGGCTCGGCCTAGCTCATCCCCTTCTCGGTTTCTCCCTATTTTCTCTGAAATTCTCACCTGCTCTTCGAACTATTGACCAATTGCAATTTCTTAGTATAGGTTGTGACAAAGTGGTAATAGAGTGTCAGTTCTAGCCTTAGTTAGAGCTCTTGTAATAAACCTGGCGAGGGTTTGAAGAGTTCTTCATCTGTGAAATTCCATAGAGCCGATCTACACAAGTCCTGGACTAGGGGTACGTTGGAGGCGTGGGTGCTCGATTTCGTTGGTTTGGTTGGGGAAACACACTGTTTTCCTAGTAAAATCCCAGATCTGCAAGATCCAGACCCGTGAGGAGATGGGTAGAACAAACAAGCAAGCCACTTACGATGCTGAAGAGGAGATGGCATACATCACTAGAGAGGAGTTTGCACACAGGAAGAGCTTCAACAGAAGTTGGACGATTTTGCCAGGGGGCAGATGGAGTTGGCCAAGTCACAAGTGAGTACTAGAGAAGATTTTAACAAGATAGAGCCAGACACCAACCCCAAGTTGGACAAGATGACACAAATGCTAGCTGCTCTGATAGGAGGAGGAGAAGGTCAAGTATACAACAGAATTTCACTCCTAGTGGTGCTGTTGGTTTACCTTTGGTTACTAACATGCCTGAGATTACCTTTGGAGTTAGTGTAGGAAATCAGACAGTGGGACTCATGGGAGCTAGTGGGATCTTGGGCTCCATTTATACCACTGCTGTAAGAAAAAAACACCTGCCATGCCATGTTACAGAACCTTGAGCCACCTCTACTGAGCACCCTATGACGAGCAGAGAATTTATGAGGAGTAAGGCCTAGAGTTCATAGTAGGAAATGCCAAACAAGAGTAGATGCAGGCCTGAGGCTGGATGGTCAGATCTCGAGATCCGCCATCTAGTTCCGGCTACGAGTCGGGAAGACATAGTTGCCGGTGAAAACCGAGCCGATGGCAGGCAATGGCGGCATTCTATGTCGTTACCTTGATGAAGGCATCGTCGTATAACTACTGTCGACCCACTCGTGCTTGCTCCAAGGGAAACCCTAGTATTTGGTCTCCCAATTGACGATGGCGGTATTGCAGTGTCATTTTCTCTCTTGGAAGCATCGTTTGTGGAGCAGAGCTGGAAGACAGAGGCAGGAGGTGGGGCGGCTTTGTCTTGCACGGAGCTCTCGGTGAAGATGTCGAGTCATGCCTGGCCGACAGGTGCTGCGCACGACAAATCCTCTAGAATCTTCGCGTTTGGACGGACGAGCACGGGGCGATGGCGCCGTTGGGCGACGTGGTGCCGTCGACGGATGGACGGATTGGCAAGGATGATGCAGATGTCTCTCTTGAAGATGGGTCAGTGGTTCGAGGATGATGGCGGCGTCTAAAACATGTGCATGTGGTGTACGCTTTAGGTCTACTGCACTGGCTATGGTTTCCAATACGTTATGTGGATGGATTGGCGATGGCACCAATTTTAGATTTGAAGAGTGAGAGCACTCCACATTATCGAGTTTTGTAGGTGTGAGTGGTGGTTTCGGGTGGCTTGATGTATATTCTTGTTAGACCTATGTTGAATAATAAATAAAGATGGTCGTATGCATCAATTGATGCAGAGGCTAGGGTCTTAACCTCCTTTTCAGGAAAAACTATAGTATAGAAATTGAGATACCTTGGGTAAGTTTCTGCACGAAGTTAAAAGAAGAGGTTTGAAGGAAAATCTGTATATGATGTGTGTTCCACAAAGTTCAGCAAGTTATTAAAGTGGATGAGTACATTGATGAATTTGAGGAAACTATGAGAGGGATGAGAAATGACAACTCTGACTTAACCGAAGTTTATTTTGTGAGGAGTTTTGTGTCTGGGCTCAAGGACTATGCTCATAATTTGACACAAGTTCAAAAACCCTTTCAAGAAGAACAAACAGTTTCTTTTTAACATCAGTAAGCACAGGATACAGTAATACCTCAGGATCCAGTTCTCAGTTCAAGTTACTGCCCTACAAACCTGTTAAAGCACCTCTAACTATCACTGAGAACAAGGCAGTTAATGCAGTCACTAATGAGAAAAGTGACAAATGCTGCAAGTGCAACGAGAAGTGGGTCCCAGGCCACAGGTTCCATTGTAAAATGAACAAGCAAATGAAAGCAATGGTAACCATGAAGAGGAAGAAGAGAATGGGGATTCAGATGAGAAGCAGATAACGCCCTCTGATTAGTTTATGCACTGGGGCTTCTTGCTGATTGATTTTTTTAAGGATATAAGTAGCCCCCTGCATTTTTGTGATGCAATGAATTCTCTGTGATGCTCACAAGGAATAACTAAATAATGAGCATTGTACCTAATCATATCACCACTCACTGGTCCTTTGTATGGATCTTGCCAGACCTTGTACAAATCTTGTATCAGCTCTTGCCGGTGCGCCTAAGCAGAAACTATAACCCCACATACCTTGTAACCTCAGGCCAATGTTGGGAGGCTACAACCTACAAGACACCACCATACCGTGACTCATTAGCATAGTACCAAAAACCTCTTGCCAAGAAAAAATTCAAGACTCAAAAACAAGTGGCAGGTACTAGTAATATTTTACTTACAGCAGCGAAGGACTGCTGTCTTCGCGAGGATGAGGATGGGTCACATCAGCACCAAGTATAATTGTAGGCATGCATCCAAT
>NC_057795.1:679778536-679798782 GCF_018294505.1 Triticum aestivum | reverse complement strand
GGAACATGAAACAAAAATGAAAGTTGTAAAGAAAAGCAGCACCATGCACACTTAACCTTGAGATTTATCTTCAGTGCAATATTGCATGAATATGCTTGTTCAATTTTAACACTTGCTTCGTACAATAGCATTATTTCACACACACACGAACACCATGCATGTGCACAACAATAGTGTGAATCCAACAATACACAAGAGAAGATTGCATTTCCAGAAGTAGAAGAGACAGTAGATCCAGACTTGGACATCCCAACACTAAACATGCTCATTAACAGAAACACTAAGTTCAGCAGTTACGCTTGAGAGATAGGCAAAAGGACCATTTCAATTACATCTCAAGTTCAGCAGTTACGCTTGAGAGATAGGCAAAAGGACCATTTCAATTACATCTCAAGTTCAGCAGTTACATCCCAAAACTCACTTAAGCATTCACATGTTTTTGTCAAACAAAAGCCACAAGGGCACAAAAAAAATGATGCACTAGCTAAATATAATAAGCTACTAGGGCGCACTAGCAAAACTGGGCACGGGAAGACCTACAACTATTTAAAGAACGACTCCTGATGTTTAGGCGTCTCCTCCATGTTCATCTCCCATTTTCTAAGGAGAGCCACCCCAGCGTACATTGTACCCTCAAACTTGATCCACCTGTAGAAGTCCTCCTCGAGGTCCTTCTAGAACTGCCTCTTGGCAGCCCTCTCCATGGCACGGGCATACTCAAAGGCCTGGGTCTCGATGATCTTCTCCATGGCACGGGCATCCTCAAAGGCCTGGGAATTGATGATCTTCTCCACAAACCTTGGGGGAAACTCCAGAACCTTTAGGATCTCCTCTGCGGTGGCTTCCTTGCCTTCCCCTTCAAGAAGAACTGCATATCCTATGGATCACTTGCCTAGCTATGCGGCTCTGGAATGCAGAAAAGGATAAAGTGAACCATTGAGAAGGGAACTAACATAAGCAAGATCAAAAATGAGGAATGACAGGGTAGAACCTCTCACCACAGGTCCTACGGTGTTGTGCATCACCCTGTTAGAGAAGCGCTTGGCAGTTCCAAATCTCCTTTGCTCCATTGGGTCCAAGCTATCGGGCCTGAACAAAGGCAGCTATGAGATCTAACAGTCTAACAAATCATTAAACAATGAGATTGCACAGGGACAAAGTAACTAGTGCATACCTGAGAGTGAAGATGTAGGCAGATTCAGACTATTGCACTTCAATAAAAGCGCAGACTGCAGCAGTGTAGGCTGCCGCCTACTCTGGGTCCTCTTCACCCAAGGGAACACGTCGCTTGGTACAGAGTATTTCTATGGCAGCGAGATTGTCACCGTGGGCGAGGTCACGTCGGAGGGATTTTTCCATGGCTTGAATTTCAACACGCATATCCACTTCGAGACAGGCGACCTCTTGCTGGAACGTGTCATGAAAGGCATGAGCGTGGCGCTTGTTGTAGCCCTCATTGTAGAGCTTCAGCCTCCGCATCGTGCCAGTGAGCTTGTCCGAGTCAATGCTCAAGCCCCGGGAGGCCGTGTAGAAGGCAGCGACTGCTTCCTCCAAGGCCTGAGTATCCTTGACGTCGACGCCCTTAAGCTTCTTGAACTCGTTCATGTCGTAGAGGTCAGGCTTCAAATTAAATCATTATGGATGTAGATGGAGACCTTGGTGGGGTAGCTGTCGCTGGCGTTCTTGGCCTTGGCGTCGCCGTCAGAGAGGATGGCGCTCAGGCGAGCTGAGGCGGCAAGAAGGCTTCTGCCTCCGCTAGAGAGATATCGCGCCTAGCCCTGACGCCCGTAGTGAGCTCGCCCTTGGCGTCCTCTCCCTTCTTGGCGCCCGTGCGCAACTTGCCCTTGGAGTCCTCTTCCTTCTTGGAATGTCATATCCAGTCAGCACATTTTGTTGCTAATAACTATTTATACTAAACATTTGTACTTAGTTATAACTCATTTTGTGCATATGATCTTAACTAGTAATACATTTTTTCTACTCCCTCCATTTACTTATACAAGGCCACTATGAAATATACATTTTGCATCTATACAAGGCCACCAACAGTAATCGAGGCAAAATTAATGATATTTTCTCGTACTAACAACTTATTTAATACTTGCATGCATGCAGTCATAATGACAGTAAGCTACTTCCTTCACTCAGACTCCTTGCATGTATTCGGTGTATTAATTATCACAGTAACCAAAAAGATAAGCTGACTTGCAAAGCAAGCATTAAAATTTACATTGGTACCTGTAATTTAAGTTTGTGGCCTTGTATATAAAAATGGAGGGAGTACTACATTAGCCAAACTAACCACACAACAAAGTAGCTAAATTTTAATACATAATAGGTTTTTTATATAATTTTAATATCAATCTTGCATAATGCACTTGTAGTAAAACTAAAACATATTGCAGACATGGTTGTTTCATTTTGTAGACATCGTCTCTTAATTTTTTTGGTTAAACAACGTTTAGACCAGGTTAGAAAACAAATATCATATCTTTACACATAAATTTCTTACACTTAGATCAATTGCATGTATAAGTATGTGTTTGTGTTTATTTAATGTCCTTAAATATCATGGCAAAGAGTGCTAAAGTTGGCAGAGGTTTCTAGAGTGTGATTTTAGGTGGAAGTAAACAGAAGGGATAATAATCAATACACTAAGTAAAAAATGCTAGAGTAAAATTTCCATGAGGACTGTTCTCGAATCATTGCCATTGTACTAGTAGAGAAATACTTATAGGCAATCGACATTAGTAGCACGCCACCAAGGAGGCACGCCGTGCCAACACTTTTCTATGCCAATAATAAGTATACTACTAGATCATGATAGCGCGCGTTGCCGCGCCCGCCTAATTCTGTAATTAACGTACTTATAAAAAAATACAAAAAGTAAAGTTAAATTTGTTCATAGTAGAAGTATATATTGTTTATTTTTAAGCTCGTTTGTTTCTCATTGTGTCATTTTGATAGTACTCACCCTGTCCCAAAATGTAAGATGTTTCTGTAGTAAGAAAATATAAAGAAAAGGATTTGGCAAGAATGCATTTGATCAAGCCGTGGGGGGACAAATCCATCATTCAACAAACCATAAGGCCGGGTACATGTGGATCATTTTCTAAAGTTCTCTGCATGTTTCTTTTTGTCCAACAAAATTCAGTATTCCCAGTCTGGGCAACCAAAACTGAAATATCAGCTTGGCATGCATAAAAAAAGTTAGATATAGCATATGTTCTAATTGATCTGAGTGTCACACAAATTACGTCCCAAGTTTTGGTGAATAACAATGTTGTTATGCATATTACATATTACAGTTCAAAACTTAAAATGTATTTTGATTAAATTTACTTAAAAAGATTACCTATGTAGGTCGTGTTGCCTCGCAAGATCAAAATAGGCAGGGCTCCATCCTAGTATAGGAAAGAGTTTGGATGCACAAGATCAAAATAGGCAGTGCTCCATCGTAATTTAAGAAAGAGTTTGCATGCGCAGAGAAAGAGAAAGGATGGGGAGAAAGTGTTGGTAACAGACTACCATGTAGGTAAGGGGGCGTTGTTAGCCAAGAAGCGCCTTCGTATGGAGGGCGGTCTTGGACTCTTTTTTTTTTTGATAAAGGGCGATTTTATTAATTCAAAATGTAGCATCAAGTGGATACAAATCATTATGAGTAACACCCGGCCTCTGCATAACTAGGATGCACACAGCCAAATCCGAAAGTCCGACCAAAAAAAATCATCAAATAAAAACCGACAAAACGGCAAAAGTAGAGTCCTATAGACCGACACTATGCCTATGTCGAAGGAGGTGGTGGGTCGATCCGAAGGTTATGCTGCCACCCATGCCGGGAAAAAACCTCCATAGCCATCTGCTCCAATCGCGTACACACCGCCTTGAACAGCGGTTGGTACTCCGGTCGTTGTAGAATAGATCACGTACGTAGCGAGTGCGTACACCGGAAAATAACCTGCAAAGAAGAAGCATTTTTTTCATTGAAAATCAAATCATTTCTACATAGCCAAAGCGACCAAATTAAGGCATATGCTCCCACCCTTATTAGTGTTTTGAAACTATTTGGAATACCGTCCAACCAATGACCAAAAATATTGACAACACTTGAGGGTGGATGCAAATTTGACGCTGTTTCGATGACTGACCACGTAGAACGTGCAAACTTGCATTGAAAAAAAGGTGTTTGATTGTCTCGTCATGAGTACAAAAACACTTCTTACTCCCTTTCCAGTTGCGTCGTGCGAGGTTGTCTTTAGTTAACACAACTCCCCTACGAAGATACCACCTGAAAATGTTCACTTTTAGTGGAATCTTGGACTTCCAAATTTTCTTGTTATTACTAACAGGTACCTCAGAATGTGTGAGCGCACGGTACATAGAGTCTACAGTGAAAGACCCAGATGTAGTAAGGTTCCAGCGAAACACATCACGGCCTTCTGTCAGGTTAATCGAATCCAACCTGAATAAAAGATTATGCCATGACACAAGTCGGGGGCCAATCAAATCCCGTCTGAATGAAATATTCGATGGGGATGAATTGAGCACCTGCGCAATAGTATTATTCTTATCGCGAGCAATGTTGTATAAGGCTAGATATTGTTCTCGGAGACTGGCATTGCCTAGCCATATGTCTTCCCAAAAACGAATCTCCGACCCGTCCTTTATCGCGAAAGACCCAAAGTGAAACAGATGTTTCTTTGTCGCCATTAGGCCAGCCCAAGATTGCGAGTCGCCGGGTTTCCAAAATGCCTGGGACACCGCCTTTTGGCCTCGATACTTGTTGCGCAGTATGGTTTGCCAAACACCATCCTCAGTAAGAAGTTTGAATAACCATTTACTGAGTAGAGCCTCATTCTTGACCTGCGGGTCATGAATTCCAAGGCCATCTTGGTCTTTCGGCCTACAAACCACGCTCCATTTGGTCAGCCTGTATTTTTTCTTTTCACCGTCTCCTTGCCAAAAGAATCTAGATCTAAAATAGTCCAGTCTTTGTAAGACCCCTTTTGGGAGTTGAAAGAAAGAAAGCATATAGAGAACCATATTTATGAGGACAGAGTTAATCAAAACCAACCGTCCCCCCCAACCGAGAGCAGTTTGCCTTTCCAACTGCTCAACCGTTTCTCTAGACGCTCCTCTACATGCTTCCACTCCGCAATGGTGAGGCGTCGATAATGAATCGGTATTCCCGGATATTTAATCGGTAATTGTCCATGTGCGCAACCAAAAAGGTCGGCATAATCGGTCGCCGCCTCAAAGGCTTCTCCAAAGTAGAACAATTCATTTTTATGGAAGTTTATTTTGAGACCCGGCATTTGCTCAAACGCTGAAAGCAAGAGTTTCAGGTTTCGAGCCTTGTCCAAATCATGTTCCATAAAAAGAATTGTGTCATCGGCGTATTGCAGAATAAAGAGGCCACCATCCACAAGGTGTGGCACTACTCCCGCAATCTGGCCGTCCTGCTTTGCGCGTTCAATCAGAATAGCCAACATGTCAGCAACAATATTAAATAACATTGGGGACACGGAGTCACCCTGCCGTAGGCCTTTCTTTGTCTGGAAGTAATGGCCTACCTCATCATTGACTTTGGTGGCAACACTACCTCCAGTTACAAAATTTTGGATCCACTGGCACCATTTATCTGAGAAACCTTTCATTCTTAGGGCCTGTTGGAGGAAAGACCATTTAACCTTGTCATAGGCTTTTTCAAAGTCAATTTTGAATATCACTCTACTCATGTTTTTCCGGTGCATCTCATGGACGGTCTCATGCAGGACTACTACACCATCGAGTATATTCCTTCCTTGCATGAACGCCGTTTGAGATGGCCGGACAACATGATCAACTACTGTGTTTAACCTATTCGTAGCCACTTTGGTGAAAATCTTGAAGCTGACATTAAGGAGGCATATGGGTAAGAACTGTTGGATCCGTTCGGCCTCCTTAATCTTCGGCAACAAGACAATCTCGCCAAAATTCAGCATGAAGACAATTGAACAACTCCAAAAGGTCAGTCTTGATGATATCCCAGAAATTCTGATAGAATTCTGCGGGGAAACCATCAGGGCCTGGAGCTTTATTGTGTTCCATTTGGAACATAGCCGCTCTCACTTCCTCTTCTGAGAAAGGTGCCATTAGGATATTGTTCTCTTCTACCGTGACTTGTGGAATATCATCTGTTCGGGTCTCGTCAAGGGTGACATTCCCTTCATCCGGCACTCCGAATAGAGATTTATAGTATTTGGTGATATACCTTTTGAGCTCCTCTTGACCTTCGATCCGCCCCTCATCCTGTTGGAGACAATGAATACATTTCTTCCTATTGCGACCATTGGCGACCAATTGAAAGTATCTTATGTTGCTATCTCCCCTGAGGATGAAGTCAGCTTTGGACCTCTGGTAGTATTTGATTTCCTCTTCTCGTAGAAGACAGGCAACCTTCTCATTAGATTGATTTTTCAATTCAATCTCTTGTTCAGATAAGGTGCGGGTCTTTGCAATTTTGTCGAGGTCATCAATGATGGTACAGAGGCGCTGCTTTTCCTTTTTGTATAACACATTGGTGTGTTTTGCCCATCCAGAGAGATGTTGCCTCATGGCCCTTATTTTAAAATTGCATCTCTGAATTGGTGTATGACCAACGGAGGGCCTCTCCCAAACATTCTTGATTATATCTATAAAACCTTCCCGATGCATCCACCCCAATTCAAATTTGAACGGGCGACGGGTAGGAAGGTTCGTAGAATTAGAGTCAAGAATGATCGGCACATGATCCGATAATGCCTCGATTCGCTCTAGGGCTCGCACTGTTACCATAGGAAATTTTAGCTCCCATTTGGTATCCATGAGTACCCTATCAAGCTTCTCGTACGTCGGCATAGAACGATTATTAGCCCAAGTGAACTGCCGCCCCGACATACAAGCCTCCCGAAGATCCAAACTATCAATTACAGCAATGAATAGGAAAGGCCAATGAGTGTCGAAGCGATCATTATTTTTCTCTTCCTGGTACCTAAGGATATTAAAATCCCCTCCAATAAGTATTGGGTACGGATACAATCATACAACCCTCAGACGGAGGAGCAGCAAAAGACACATCTGGCACAAGTGAGGAAGCCGGGAGTACGACGCACACAGCCACCGTCGCTGTGCCGGGGAGAAGGCACGAAGCATTGGGATTCAAGAGAGATGGACAGTCGGCCGCCGGCCGGAGTGAAGTGTGAGAAAGTTGCTGCCATCCCCAACCATACGCCATTGCCTAACCCACCACCGTCGTTGATGCGCCGCTGCAGCCCACACGTCCTGCGCCGCCGAACGAGGAGGCCGAATCGTGACGAACGCCGCCGCCGCAAGGAGATGAACCGAAGCGAACGAAGAAACCAACAGCGTGGATCGGCTTCCAATAAACTCGGCCCTATTCGGCCCGACTAAAGAGAGAACGCCCAGGTCAGTCTCCGGAGCAGCGGCCCGGAGACATGGGCCAGGCGTGGCAAGCGGGGTGACGGGTGAAAAATGCCTCCCGGATGCCAGCGAGACGGCCAATCGATCTAGTGCGCTCGTGCAAAGATCCAATGGCTTAGTATCTCAAGTCGCTGAGAGGGCTCGTAGGTGGCTATGTTATACTGTTTCTCAATTGTTGGTGTTCCTTCCAAAAGTCATGCCACTTGTATTTTTGACCTGTCGGATCCGACATAAGTTACTAGTTCCATGTGATCAAAGAGAAACGCCACTACTATTTGGGTTACTAGTGGCGTACCATACACTGGTAGGAAAAAGCGTAGTAGAGGAGTTCGAGAAACGTCGATACCAGCGCGGAGGCAAGACGACCGTAGTATGACATCAGTGACAAGCCAGTATCACCGGCATAGGTTCCCAACGCCGCAAATAGTAGATTGATAGTGGCGTTGGCTCGGGACGTTGCTAATGTGTAAGGTACTCCGGCTTTATGTACGGCGCTACTTAATTATTGATGTATGGCCTTTCTTGTCCTATCAACGCCATTGATAAGTATTTGTGAATAAAAATATATTTATATTTACCATTTATTTCATTTATATAAAAAATACATATGTATAGTATAGATCAGACTGTCAAACATGTAGATAGTTGTTGTGTGCTACAATTGTTCATAGTGGAGAGCATTTGAATTTTTGTTCTCTCCACTATAAATATTACACTTAGACAAATACGTACGAGTAGTTCATCCACTATAGTACAAATAGTGAATGTATGTTCACACATATGTAGTTGTTTCTTTCAGCTCTTCGTCGCTGCTCCACGCTTTTTCGCTCATAATCAGTGTCCTTGTTGCCCTGTTGTGCTATTTCATTGCAAGAACTTGAATATTTATTGTCTCTATTGAAAAAAAAAGTGCTGCTTTAGATTGAAATTATGTCATGCAAAATGAGACCATTTCATTTGTGTACAAGTGACGCTCTTAAATGTAAATCTCTTTAACTAGTTTGCACAAAACTCCATTCAAACACTAATTGAAACCATTCTATTCGAACACATTTTGAAACAAAAATAGTACATAATGCTTTGCATAACATAAGTTTGGACTACTTGATTTCAAAGTACTCGATATAATTACTTCTAGCATACTAAGAATAACTAACTAATCTTCCTTGACCTCGAGCTTGTCCCAGTCCGCACCATCGTCGCCGGAGCCTTCGTCGCCATTGTCGTCTTCGCCGAAGCCAGGGTTGGTAGAAGGGCCAGCCCCATCAACAGGTTTCTTGCAGATCTCGTACACCTGGAGGTCCTCGACAAAAAGCTCCGGGTGATTTGCTCGGAGCTCGGCCATGTAGGACTCGTTGTACCACTTGGTCTAGATCTGCTAGAAGGCTAGCCGATTGTCCCTCACCTCGTGAAGGGAGAAAATATGGGGTTCAACGACGAATAGCTCCGAGACATCACGGCTGTCGAAGGGAAAATTAATATTCACTTGGCAGTCATAGAGGCCGATCGCCTTTATGTCGTATGCCTGAGACGCCAGCCACGACGACGAGAACGACCTGAGCTAGTACCGTTTTCCCGTGTTGCAGTCTCTAATCTCAAAGAACCACACCCCCGACTTGCGTTGCCACACGCCGTCAAACTTCCGCTTTGGCGGCAGCGACGGAAGGTCGGAGACGGAATTCGGTTATCGATTCCGCGGTGGCGAACCACTGCGGCTAGATCTAGCCATTCCGAAAGATCAGGAGGAGGTAGCGAGGTGGATTTGGGACGCAGCAGGGTGGATTGGTTAGTGCAGGCGGGTTTGTTGGGTGAGGCTGCGGGGTGGATTGTGGGATCCGGCCGCACATATCTAAGCGTCGGTGGCCTAAATTTAGATGGGATTCACACTTACCTTTACCAACATCGTCCTCGCTGATGAGTGAAATTTTTACACTCCTCTACCCTTTGTTTAAACTAAGAGATTCGCTCTGATATTGTCACTAATGACTGATGAATGCATAGGATTTCATAAATCCTCTATTTATTGTGTTTGCACAGGGAATGGGCTAAATATGGACGAAATCAAGTTAGAACATAGAAGGGAGTGGAGGAGGAGATAGAAGAAATCAGAAGGAGGCACACCAGAAGCCACATAGCAAAAGACAATGTTTCATGCAGCGGCGGCCACTCGCATGAGCAGTCGTATGGCATGAAAATTGAGGCCTCATGTCCACCCTAACAACTTTTATAAAGGGGTCGGAGCCGAAATGTCAATAGAACATCCACGAGCGAAGCCATAACAGAGTCATCCTCATCCATCTCCATCAACCCTAGTCGCCGACATTTTCATCTCCATAGCCGCCATCACCACCATAGTTTCTCTTCCACTAGACCATACTTGTAATCGTGCATCATACACGGCAATCATTGTAAGACATATTATCTATCAATCATTCTCCATGATGTGTTCCTCAATGTGTTGTTCGTGTGATTTGATCTCCATATGTGAGTCGTTCGGTGAGGTATGGTTTGGGGCAAGAGCCTTGCAACCCTCTATATTTGTTGTGAGGATCAATGGAACTGCTTTGAATTAACGTCTAATATGTGTAAAATAAAATTGTTTCGTTGATGTCTCTTGTCTCGTCTGCGTTCTTTATCCCTGCAGGTACTCAGATCATGGAGAGCGAGCCACAGAGAGGCTAAGGGCAGGGAGACCGTGAAGTACTATTCTGAACACCAGTAACAGAAGGGTTTAGTACGGTAATATGGATCCTATCTCTAGGGATTCAAGAGGTGTAGTCATTAAACATCCATAGCTCTTGTCTAATTATTGCAATCTTAATCATCGAGGCAAGAGATGGATAGGGCCTCCAGTTGGATAACTGACATGCATGCAACAAGAACAAGCTTGCCTGGCACTCGGCCTGGATGGAGAAACTGGACGAATATCACATCGTGTACGCGGCAAAGGAGGCGTACACAAGCTACGAGATGTACAAGCGGATCATTGACATGAGGAAATGCCTCCTTCCCCAAGAAGGCGAGGGGTCCAGCCAGAAGCAGAGAAATGGCAAGCGTCACAACAAGAAGTAGATGAATTGATGATCGTTTTTCCTAGTATATTATGCATGTAATTATTTACTTAGGTGTGCAAATGTTATCTGTAGTCACTTATGTAATTAGATGGTTATTTTGGTCATGTAATGATGTTTTATAAGTATATATGTTGTTGTTTAGTAGATACAGCATAGATGTTGTGCAGACTTAGCAAATCACATCACAAACAGATTAAACTATGGAACTCGTTGGTGATGGCTTCATTTATCACTAGCAATTGTTTACCAGCAAGCCTTTGCGCACAACACACAGCTTATTAGTAGGAATTGTCTGCTTTATTATCAGTCTTCCTACACAATTCTGATTACTGAACTGTTTGCGGGTATCACACACATCTTGTTAAGCCGAATCGTTTGTGTTTTTATAGATCATCGCAAACAGTTCGTCTGAGTGACATGTATGCCATCTATCACAAACTTCTTATCCTTGGTAATCGTTTGTGTTACTTTGGCTCATCATAAATAGTTCATACGAGTGACCCGTATGTCGTCTATCGCACACATCTTGATCTGGGTAACCATTTATATTTTTTGGCTCATCGGAAACAGTTTGTATGGATCAATTGTATGCCACAATTCGCAAACGCAACTCTAATCTGAATCGTGCTTGATGGACAGCAATCACACATAGTTTATTTTATTGGCGACGATTTTATTACAGTACCATTTGCGATTGATGCATCACACACAGTTTGGTCGATTGGTCTCCTCTACATGTGTCGTCTTAGGACCTTTCTCCAGTAGCGCAATGAAAAGGTCTTATCCATCTACTATCAGCTGTAGAATAAATTATACCCGTCTCCAGAAGCTTTAACATTTCTGTTCTTACCACATCCTTCATTTTAGGATTAAAGCGACGTTGGTGATTGACAATTAGTTTGGCATCGGGCTCCATATTAATCTTTCTGCATATTCTCTGGGACATTTCTCTCCATCGTGTTTGTCTGATGATCTGTATATTTGTACTAAATGAACTATGTTTTTTAATATAAAATGTGTGTTTACTTAAAAAAGTCATATATGTTTTATAAGCGTATATAGGTGAACAAGATATAGGATAACCTACATCGGTGAATTATTTCATATTTTTCAAAAACTCAAGAAGAGAAAAGGGGGAGAGAAAATATGTTTTTTGATAAATGACTTCATTGAATTGATATATCAAGGTAATACAACCGCATCCAAAGAATGCCCGACCTCTACATAGCACCATGCACACATCCAACAAGTCCAATGCAGCCAAAAATAAACATCTTATTACAACTAATAGATCAATGCAACCTATGGTGGGTTAGATCCTAGCCGAAGATTACGCCACCGTGTATGGAGGGAGAAAACATTCCTGACCGTATGCTCCAGCCATGTAGATGCCGTCATAAAAAGGTCTTTGTCCTCCAGGCACTGCAGGATAGACCAAGTATGGAGCCGTCGCGTACATGCATGGATAACCTTAAAAATCACATCATTCCTGGTAAGCCGCAGCGCCCAGCATAAGGCAGCCGCCACCATAAAGATATGTGCAGAAAATTGTCTATCAATACCCCACAACCAATTGCCGAACATGTTACGGGCACTACTTGGGGATATAGATTTGAAGCTACTTGTACAATGGCCCACACTGCACGAGCAAACTTACACTAAAAAATAAGTGTTCAATAGACTTGTCAGTTGGCAAAAGACACAACTCTTGCTCCCTTGTCAATTACGTCGTGCCAGATTATCTCTAGCTAAGATGACCCCTCTATTAGAATGCAAAGGAATATCTGCACTCTTAGAGGAATTTTGAACTTCCACATTTTTTTGTTATCGACCAGAACATCACTATGAGCCAATGCATCATAGAAGGACTTGACTGAAAACTAGTTGTTCTGATGCAAATTCCGCTGAAACTTGTTTGGTTTGCTTGATAGTTGAATGACCTCTAGACAATTGAGTGATTCATTTCATGCTGATGGGCGAGCCCCTAAAAGGTCCCCATGGATGAAATATATCGGTTTTCTGGTCCCAAAACTTGTTTGATCATGACTGATTATGTCTGACGATCATGTTCAAGCTATGATATTGCACCATAAGTGGGGTGACACCCAGCCAGGTATCTTCCAGTAGCTGAATCTGAGAACCATCCGTAACCGAGAAAGAGCCAAATTGGAAAAAGAATTTCTTGGTCTTCATAACGCCATACCAAAAGTGTGAATCACTTGATTTTCAAAGAACTTAACAAATAGTTTTGGACTTGTTAGAATAAGTCCGAGACACTCCGTTGATCATCCGAGGACCAAGCAATCACACGAACACGACCCCGAGATTTGTTAACGAGGTTCACCGATATGGCTACATCCCCGGGGCCTGACTATGGGCGCTCCTCCCCATGACACTGCTACAATACCGCACCCGGTCGCCCTGGACACCGGCACATGCCGTCGGCTTCCCCTGCGTTCCGGTGCTATTATGTTGGCATAGGTTACATCATGTGTCTACCCCCGCTATATATGAGAGGCCTAGGACACAAGTGACCTACTAGGACACGACTCCACATCCTATGTAAACACGATACAACTACAGTCCAACTGTAACCTACCTTGTACACTATATTCGACACAACTCTAACAAACTCCACCTTGGTGAATATTCTCCACCACCTTGAGTTCGTTCATGCGTCAAACTTCCATGTACATTGGACTTGAGCTTATCCCATGAGCACCGCTGCTACTCCAAGACTCCATGTAACTACACCTGCAACTTGTAGTCCCTTCTTTTCTTGACCACAGTCAACACTCGAGCGAAATTAAGTTTCACATTACTCTAGTTTGCGCTCCCAACTTCCAGAGTATCAGTCCAACGCCATCACACACCGATCACTGACCTGCATGAAAGTGAACAACTCACATATCGGAGGTCACACATAAGAGTTACCCAAACTCAACATCACCGCTCCTTTCTTGATTGCATATCTGAAATTTGAAGGAATTTCACCATTGCTTGTAGTCATCCCAAGTCAAATTCGCAGTTGTCTCACCACATGTATGACCACCATGGCCCGTCTCCATGTCCCGTGCATACCGCACGCCTCGCCGCTATTACCGCGTCGAGCCTCCACTGTCCCGGTCAAGTCTCAAGGTTTGTGAACCCACACCACTCAACCCCCACTGCAGAGTACCATCGGTCATCGTCGACCGATGACGAGTTTCACGCTTCCATCAGACCACTGGGCTCCAGTCCGAACTGCATGTCACTCGCTTTTCCCGCTGAATAGGCTTCGACTCTGTCGACTTACGCCGTAGCCCCTCAATCCAGCTCCACCTTCAACATGACTCCACGGTAGATGATCAGTCCACCCTCTCGCCCCGTCGACCTCAAGCTTTCATGTGCACCATCTTGAATCAACCACACGCCATAGTCTTGTCGAAGCCGCACAAGCCCTCGGGCCTGCGCCACGTGTTTCCACGCCCCAGAAGTCGGTCACCATCAGCATCACGCACCTATGTCGTCGTTACCGATTCCACCACCGTCTTCTGTACCAACCGACTCGCGTCGACCCGTCAGACTGACCAGTCCGACCCAGCCGAACTCGTTCGACTGTATGACACGCTTCAAGGCTCCCAAATCGTCTTCCGCGAATTTCCATCCATCATATCACAACTCCATCCTAGCTAAATTGACTTCCTGCAACGCCTTCAAGCATCCCTGTCGTGCCAACAAATTTTCACCCTTGTCTGCCATAACCCAAGGTTTTCAGTTCCGTTGAACTTCTCCACCTCAAACCCGATGACGACATGGTTCTTTGTATGACTAACCCTGTGAAAAATTATCCGAGCTTCTTTCCGTGATCCCAAGTACGTGCGTACTGCTGCAAATCTAAAAGAGTTGCGTTGGTCTTCACGTGATTGCTCCGTGCACCAATTCCAATGCTGGCTTGCTTTGCCAATTTTCTACACAAGTAGTGCTCCCTGCTCCCGATGGCTTGATGGAATTTTGTTCCACTTTGACAGATTTATGTAGCTATCTCCGCGTCATATGTAGAGACTCGGTCTCCTTTTTGTCCAAAACAAAATCTCGTGCAAATGTGCAAGCCTTGCCAGCTCATTGCCCATCTTCAGCGATCCAACGCCTGGCCACCACGCGCTAGCAGCCGGCCTCGTTCAGGTCATCAGCCGCCACCCCAGCCATGGGCTGCCTGCACAGCCGCACCCCTATGGGCCTTGGGCCATCACAGTCCGGCCTTGGCAGCCACTGGCGCCCTACCTGGGCCACAAGCCTCTGCTGCCGCTCGCAGAGGCGAGCGCTGCCACTCGGCCACGATCCGATCTCGATTGCTCGATCTTGCCGAGTCGCCGAAAACTGCTGCCAGCCTGCCTGATATCCGATTTTCGTGTAGTTCGCCTTGTACCGTCGAACTCGCCGATTCTGCTGCTCGCTTCCAATTGCTTCACCGAAGATTACAAGACGACCAATACATCTGCTCCCGCATCCTAACTCGTCGATGACATATCCCGTATTAGGATTGCTTCCTGCAGACTCCGTCCATGCTTTCTTCCTTCCTCTAGATCAATCTTCCACGGCCTCCGAACAACCTAGCTCATGATTTCACTTGTTAGCATAAGTCCGAGGCACTCCGTTGATCATCCGAGGACCAAGCAATCACACGAACACGACACCGAGATCTGTTAACGAGGTTCACCGATATGGCTACATCCCCGGGGCCTGACTATGTGCGCTCCTCCCCATGACACTGCTACAATACGGCACCCGGTCGCCCTGGACACCGGCACATGCCGTCGGCTTCCCCTGCGTTCCGGTGCTATTATGTTGGCATAGGTTACAACGTGTGTCTACCTCCGCTATATATGAGAGGCCTAGGATACAAGTGTCCTACTAGGACACGACTCCACATCCTATGTAAACACGATACAACTACAAGTCCAACAATAACCTACCTTGTACACTATATTCGACACAACTCTAACAGGACTCCACATACTTGTTACGAATGATATCATGCCTCACTCCATTTAAAATTGGGAGACAAAATATGTGGTGCATGTACAACTAGTTGTGAAAAAATCCTTATTTATTTCTTGGCCCTACTATGGTAAATTTGAATATTTTCATCCCCTAGAAATTTGGCCCCAGAAATGAGTCTCCCTAGCTAGGCGAGCACTTTATTTTCCTGCCTTAGATGCAGCCATGTGTGATGTGATCTGGCAGCATGCATGGGTATTTTGGACCCATGCCACATGGGCGAATGTTATTTGGATGGTGGTTAGTTTTTCCATTTTAAAGAAATTACATACTTGATCGAAGTATATGGTCCATGCAAGTCCATGCATATGCATAAGTGTAATTTTTGTCCGACAAAGTTAAAAGTTTGAACTGAACAAGGAGAACCAAGGTACACATAGGCACACAGCCAATCTCCAACTGTAGGTCTGTACAATGATAGGCTGGACTTTCTAAGATGTTTAGCTTCTTATTTACTGCGTACGCAAGGACAAGAACATTCAGCTGCATATAAGCATATATATAATAATAAAAAGTATATAAGAAATTGGTTTCACCATTTGCCTCAAACGCACTATATTCTTTTTTCAATACTACAAAAAACTGACAAGTATTAAAACTGTTGCATAATATTGTTCGAAAAAAAAGGCATATCACTAATATGAATTAACTCCTCAGGATATAAGCTAACCTGCAACAAAATAAATCTAAATAGTAGTAGTAACTAGCATGTTTCACCCATTTTCATATGGTAGCGGCAATTTAATGTTTTTTGTGACGTTTGCCCGTGCCGCTCTTGGAATCTGGCTGCTGCCCTCTGCCATGCTTCCTCTTCGGCTGTGGTGCCGGCGCCGCTGCGGTCTGCCGCTGCTCGCGTGACTTGTCCACCATCTTCTTCATTGCTGGAGTCGCGTAAGCCGCCCCCCGCCCGCGGCCGCCACGGCCACCAGGCGGCTTCCCCAGCGTGGCGGCGCGCTGATTCCGGTGCGAGCTCATGCCCGACAGGATGCGCGCGTGCCCAAACTTTTGGTACTGCTGCCTGTCTTCCACGAGACCGATGAAGTCGTGCATTTCGTCCTCCAGCTCCTCGCAGTCGAGGTCCTTGTGAGCGCGCGCCGAGCCCTTCATAGCCCCCAGCCGCCTTCGTAGTATCCGTCCGCCCTCGGCATGTTCTCCGCGATCAGCCGCCTCGCGTGCCGCCGCCATGTCCTCGGTTGCCGCCACCCGGAGGCGCTCGCGCTCCACCTCCATGGACGGCTCCACCTCGGTCGCCTCGACGGGCCTCTGGACAACCGCGTCGTCTCCGTCGACGGTGGCCGCCTGCCCGGTCGCCGCATCCTGGTACGTGCAGCTCACCTTGAGCAGGCCGGTGACTTCTTCAGCGTCCTCGGCCGTTGGCACGTCCATGAGTAGCAAGAAGCGCCTCTCCTCGTCGGCGTAGAGCTCGCCCACGTCCACCGAGGAAGCACGGCCATCGGCGTCCACGTGGCTGTCGTAGCGGCCGGACTTGACCTCCCGGACGCGCACGCCGGGGTGCAAGCATGTCACCGCGATGCGCGCCTCCTGCACGACGACCGTGAGGAGGCCGCCGATGCACTGCGCGAACGCGTCCTGGACGATCGCCTGGTTCTGGATGAAGGAAAACGTGCCGCCGGTGGCCTCCGCGATGGTGTGCATGGCCGCGGCGTCGTGGTCCGTGCCGAAGCCGAATGTGTGAACCGCCGGAGGCCGGACTCCCGCGCCGTTGTACCCCCTGAGAGAAGGTGGCACCAGGGTGATGTAGTCGGCGCCGTTGTACGTGTCCTGCCCATCGGAGAGAAGCATGATACTGGCGACGGCGTTCATGTGCCGTCGGCAGTCAAGCACATCGGCAGCCACACGTAGGCCCTCGCCGATGTTCGTGCCGCCGTTCGCGAAGAGGGACTCCACGGCCTGCTTCGCCGCGGCCTTCCCCGCGTCGGACATGCGCGCGAGCCGGATCAGGCGGCTGGCGTTGTTGGAGAAGGACACGACGGAGAGGCGGTCGGCCGGGCCGAGGTTGTCGATGACGAACCCCATGGCCCGCTTGAGCAGAGCCAGCTTGCTGCCGGCCATGCTGCCGCTGACGTCGAGCACGGTCACCAGGTCAAGCGACGCGCGCGCCGCCTCGGAGGACGGCGCCTTGGCGTGCACGAGCACGGCGAAGTTCTCGCGGGCCGCGCCCCTGGCCAGGGCCGGGACCTCGCAGTGCGTCCTGATGACCACCGCCGCGGCTCCTGATCCGCCGTTGTTTTCCGCCGCGGCCTGTGCCGGGACGGTCGGCTCGTCGTCCTGGTACGCGCGTCGCACCAGCTGCTGGGACGACGACGCGCGTGGGGCGTTGACGGCGGGGAGGACGGTCCAGGGCGCCTTGCAGAGCGGGCAGTCGTGGTTGCCGTGGGCGACGCTGGCGGAGATGCAGTTGAGGTGGAAGGCGTGGGAGCACTCGGCGGTGAAGCCGGCCTGGCCGCGGAGCATGGCGCCGAGGCAGATGGCGCAGACGTCGGCGTCCGCGTCCGCCATGGGCGCGGCAGAGGAAGGTTTGGGTCGTCGCATCTGGTGCACGACGGACGGAGTACGTACGATGTTGTTGTCTCGCTGTTGGATGAAGGCAGCGCGCCCTACATACATATATATAGCGGGTCGGGTCGGTTGGGTTAGGTTACGTGGGGTGCTCGACGTACTCCGCATCCGGAAACTAAGGTTTCGTAGCCCGCGCGGAGACGAGGCGAGAATATTTTCTTTCCATGCATGTTTTGTTTTTCTAGAAACTTTCCATGCATGTAGATGTAGATATATGGAAACGCAATGAACGAACGAGGACAAAACTAGTCGTGACATGTCGTCCCCAAGGCCCAGCTCTTCTTTTTTAGTTGGTCCGGAAGGCCCAGCTGCAACCTGCAAGAAGAGGTTCTTCTTCTTTTCAAAAGAAAAAGAAAAAAAAAGTACTCCCTCCGTTTTTATTTACTCCGCATATTAGTTTTGGTAAAAGTCAAGCTTTACAAACTTTGACAAAATTTATAGATAAAAATATTAACATATAGAATAACAAACCAATATCATTAGATTTGTTGCTGAATGTACTTCCACATCATATAGATCTGTTATGTTAAATTTTATATTTTTCTATAAATTTGGTCAAATTTTACAAAGTTTGACTTCAGTCAACTCTAATATGCGGAGTAAATAAAAACGGAGGGAGTATACTATGTCATCAGCAGATTCTAAAAAAAATGTCATTAGCTGGAAGTTCTGGTGGGGCAGTAAGGATGGACATCGTAAGCCTAATTGTGTTTCGTGGGAAGCTATGACACAAACAAAAAGTAATGGTGGTTTGGGCTTTAAGGACTTCAAACTTTTTAACTTGGCCCTTCTAGCCAAGCAGACATGGAGAATCTGTAACAGGCATTCATCACCTTTGTAACTAGAACCTAACCATATTAATTCTAATGGAAATGATCACAATAGGGAATTTCCCTACTGTATTTGGTCAAAAAGGCATGGAGGATTCTCCAAACATCACGAGTCTCTCAGTGCAAGAATTCTGAAAAGTGTAAACTTTCCTACACAAACTATTTTGACGGAGGTTTTAGGCAACCACTCAAGTTAGATTTGGAGGTCGATCATCGAGGGTCGAGACAGTTCGAAGCAAGGCTTGATCCGACACATTGGGAACAGGAATACTACCAACATATGGTCAGACAATTGGATCCCTCGAGGAGAGATGACGCGGCCTTATGGAAGCAGGTCGCCCGATCCGCCAGATTTCGTGTCAGCATTGAAATAAAAATGAAATAGAAAACAAACTCAAAAAGGAGAAGGACAAAAATTGAATAAAACAAAAGGACAAACAAATACCAAAAAGAAACCTTCCAGAAACTTGAAGATTCTTCCCCAAACCAATAGAAAGTGGGGCTACATGGGCAGGATAATTACTGAACTCAACCTGCCGAACTTACCTCATGCAGCGTAGTCCGTTCTTTTTTTTGGAACACAGTGCAAATGCAGGCGCTCATATGCACGCACATACACTCACCCCATATAAACGCACACACGCACACCTTACGCCTATGAGTACCTCCGCGAGACTGAGCCGACATATCATCTTGAAATTTTACGAAGTCACCGTAGGCGCCTTGTAGTTGATGGGGACATCTCCTCTCCTCCCACTGAAAGCGCATCACCGGAAATCCTGAAATAAATTCAGGACAAATGCGAGCACCAGGATTTGAATCATGTTGGGTTGGGGTTATCACTGTCATCCTAACCATCCAACCACAAGTTGGTTCACAACGGAGTTGGTTCCTGTTTTGGCGTTGAAGGCGTAACTTATTGGTGGCAGATCCTATCTGACTTGCGGGTCGCTGCTTAACGACCCCCCCCCACCCCAAATTGGACTTGACCCTATGTATGTTCGAGCCGGTCCAGCTAGCCTTTTCCGGTTTTAGGGAACCTTCCCAAAATTGGGTTTTTTTTTTCATTTCTCTTTTAATTTGTTTCCATTTTCCTTATTTATTTTCTCTTTTTTTATTTTCATTTTTTACTTTCCAAATTCACAACATTTTATGAAATTCGGGAACATTTTTTCAAATCGGTGAGCATTATTTCAAATTCAAACTTGCTCATTCAAATGAAAAAATGTTCATCGAATTCTAAAATGTTCATAAATTTTAT
>NC_057795.1:679776662-679778412 GCF_018294505.1 Triticum aestivum | reverse complement strand
CCCTAAACCCTAACCCTAAACCCTAAACCCTAACCCTAAACCCTAAACCCTAACCCTAAACCCTAAACCCTAAACCCTAAACACTAAACCCTAACCCTAAACGTCCCCAAGGCCCAGCTCTTCTTTTTTAGTTGGTCCGGAAGGCCCAGCTGCAACCTGCAAGAAGAGGCTCTTCTTCTTTTCAAAAAAAACAAGCACTCCCTCCGTTTTTATTTACTCCGCATATTAGTTTTGGTAAAAGTCAAGCTTTACAAACTTTGACAAAGTTTATAGATAAAAATATTAACATATAGAATAACAAACCAATATCATTAGATTTGTTGCTGAATGTACTTCCACATCATATAGATCTGTTATGTTAAATTTTATATTTTTCTATAAATTTGGTCAAATTTTACAAAGTTTGACTTCAGTCAACTCTAATATGCGGAGTAAATAAAAATGGAGGGAGTATACTATGTCATCAGCAGATTCTAAAAAAATGTCATTAGCAGGAAGTTCTGGTGGGGCAGTAAGGATGGACATCGTAAGCCTAATTGTGTTTCGAGGGAAGCTATGACACAAACAAAAAGTAATGGTGGTTTGGGCTTTAAGGACTTCAAACTTTTTAACTTGGCCCTTCTAGCCAAGCAGACATGGAGAATCTGTAACAGGCATTCATCACCTTTGTAACTAGAACCTAACCATATTAATTCTAATGGAAAAGATCACAATAGGGAATTTCCCTATTGTATTTGGTCAAAAAGGCATGGAGGATTCTCCAAACATCACGAGTCTCTCAGTGCAAGAATTCTGAAAAGTGTAAACTTTCCTACACAAACTATTTTGACGGAGGTTTTAGGCAACCACTCAAGTTAGATTTGGAGGTCGATCATCGAGGGTCGAGACATTTCGAAGCAAGGCTTGATCCGACACATTGGGAACAGGAATACTACCAACATATGGTCAGACAATTGGATCCCTCGAGGAGAGATGACGCGGCCTTATGGAAGCAGGTCGCCCAATCCGCCAGATTTCGTGTCAGCATTGAAATAAAAATGAAATAGAAAACAAACTCAAAAAGGAGAAGGACAAAAATTGAATAAAACAAAAGGACAAACAAATACCAAAAAGAAACCTTCCAGAAACTTGAAGATTCTTCCCCAAACCAATAGAAAGTGGGGCTACATGGGCAGGATAATTACTGAACTCAACCTGCCGAACTTACCTCATGCAGCGTAGTCCGTTCTTTTTTTTTGGAACACAGTGCAAATGCAGGCGCTCATATGCACGCACATACACTCACCCCATATAAACGCACACACGCACACCTTACGCCTATGAGTACCTCCGAGAGACTGAGCCGACATATCATCTTGAAATTTTACGAAGTCACCGTAGGCGCCTTGTAGTTGATGGGGACATCTCCTCTCCTCCCACTGAAAGCGCATCACCGGAAATCCTGAAATAAATTCAGGACAAATGCGAGCACCAGGATTTGAATCATGTTGGGTTGGGGTTATCACTGTCATCCTAACCATCCAACCACAAGTTGGTTCACAACGGAGTTGGTTCCTGTTTTGGCGTTGAAGGCGTAACTTATTGGTGGCAGATCCTATTTGACTTGTGGGTCGCTGCCTAACGACCCCCCCCCCACCCCAAATTGGACTTGACCCTATGTATGTTCGAGCCGGTCCAGCTAGCCTTTTCCGGTTTTGGGGAACCTTCCCAAAACTGGGGTTTTTTTCCATTTCTCTTTTAATTTGTTTCC
>NC_057795.1:679770185-679775463 GCF_018294505.1 Triticum aestivum | reverse complement strand
AAAACAAGCACTCCCTCCGTTTTTATTTACTCTGCATATTAGTTTTGGTAAAAGTCAAGCTTTACAAACTTTGACAAAGTTTATAGATAAAAATATTAACATATACAATAACAAACCAATATCATTAGATTTGTTGCTAAATGTACTTCCACATCATATAGATCTGTTATGTTAAATTTTATATTTTTTATAAATTTGATCAAATTTTACAAAGTTTGACTTCAGTCAACTCTAATATGCGGAGTAAATAAAAACGGAGGGAGTATACTATGTCATCAGCAGATTCTAAAAAAAATGTCATTATCAGGAAGTTCTGGTGGGGCAGTAAGGATGGACATCGTAAGCCTAATTGTGTTTCGAGGGAAGCTATGACACAAACAAAAAGTAATGGTGGTTTGGGCTTTAAGGACTTCGAACTTTTTAACTTGGCCCTTCTAGTCAAGCAGACATGGAGAATCTGTAACAGGCATTCATCACCTTTGTAACTAGAACCTAACCATATTAATTCTAATGGAAAAGATCACAATAGGGAATTTCCCTACTGTATTTGGTCAAAAAGGCATGGAGGATTCTCCAAACATCACGAGTCTCTTAGTGCAAGAATTCTGAAAAGTGTAATCTTTCCTACACAAACTATTTTGACGGAGGTTTTAGGCAACCACTCAAGTTAGATTTGGAGGTCGATCATCGAGGGTCGAGACATTTCGAAGCAAGGCTTGATCCGACACATTGGGAACAGGAATACTACCAACATATGGTCAGACAATTGGATCCCTCGAGGAGAGATGACGCGGCCTTATGGAAGCAGGTCGCCCGATCCGCCAGATTTCGTGTCAGCATTGAAATAAAAATGAAATAGAAAACAAACTCAAAAAGGAGAAGGACACAAATTGAATAAAACAAAAGGACAAACAAATACCAAAAATAAACCTTCTAGAAACTTGAAGATTCTTCCCCAAACCAATAGAAAGTGGGGCTACATGGGCAGGATAATTACTGAACTCAACCTGCCGAACTTACCTCATGCAGCGTAGTCCGTTCTTTTTTTGGAACACAGTGCAAACGCAGGCGCTCATATACACGCACATACACTCACCCCATATAAACGCACACACGCACACCTTACGCCTATGAGTACCTCCGAGAGACTGAGCCGACATATCATATTGAAATTTTACGAAGTCACCGTAGGCGCCTTGTAGTTGATGGGGACATCTCCTCTCCTCCCACTAAAAGCGCATCACCGGAGATCCTGAAATAAATTCAGGACAAATGCGAGCACCAGGATTTGAACCATGTTGGGTTGGGGTTATCACTGTCATCCTAACCATCCAACCACAAGTTGGTTCACAACGGAGTTGGTTCCTGTTTTGGCGTTGAAGGCGTAACTTATTGGTGGCAGATCCTATTTGACTTGCGGGTCGCTGTCTAACGACCCCCTCACCCCAAATTGGACTTGACCCTATGTATGTTCGAGCCGGTCCAGCTAGCCTTTTCCGGTTTTAGGGAACCTTCCCAAAACTGGGTTTTTTTTCATTTCTCTTTTAATTTGTTTCCATTTTCCTTATTTATTTTCTCTTTTTTTATTTTCATTTTTTACTTTCCAAATTCACAACATTTTATGAAATTCGGGAACATTTTTTCAAATCGGTGATATTCTTTTTTTTCAAATTGGTGAGCATTATTTCAAATTCAAACTTGCTCATTGAAATGAAAAAATGTTCATCGAATTCTAAAATGTTCATAAATTTTATTAAAAATCATATAAAAAAGGTTTGTCAAATTCAAAAAAAATATGTCACTCTATCATAAATCTAACCATAACATAAAGCGTCTGAATTCAAATCAGTCCCTTACGGAATAACGCATAAACTAATGTTTAAGTTTTTGTCACTCTAACAACCCATCATTTACTTATTACTCTACAATGTCTTTCTTTATGTCCAAGTATGGTGGAGTGTCATGTAATTGACGTTCACATGACACCACTAAAGAAAACAACAACATACATATCATCAAAATATCGAACGAATACCAACATCACATAATTAGTTATGACAAGACTTCTCTCATGTCCTCAAGAACAAAAGTAACTACTCACAAATATGCATATTCAATATCAGAGGTGTATTGAATATGCTTGAAGATCTGAACATTTAATCTTCCACCAAATAAACCAACTAGCATCAACTATAAGATGTAATCAACAATATTAGCAACCCACAGGTACCAATCTGATGTTTTGGGACAAACATTGAATAGAAGAGATGAACTAGGGTTTGAGATGAGATAGTGTTGGTCAAGAAGTTGATGAAGATTGGTCCTCCCACGATGAGAGGATTGTTGGTGATGTCGATGGTTTCGATTTCCACCTCCCGAAGAGAAGTATCCCTGGCAGAGTCGCTTCATCGGCGAAGAAAATTGCTCCTGGCCGGGTTCCACCTCGAGACGAAAGAGCTTCGTCCCGAAAGCTTTCTCCTAATTTTTTTCTAGGTCAAAACCCTAAATAACCCTAAACCCTAAACCCTAACCCTAAACCCTAACCCTAAACCCTAAACCCTAACCCTAAACCCTAAACCCTAAGCCTAAACCCTAACCCTAAACCCTAAACCCTAACCCTAAACCCTAAACCCTAAACCCTAACCCTAAACCCTAAACCCTAAACCCTAAACCCTAACCCTAAACGTCCCCAAGGCCCAGGTCTTCTTTTTTAGTTGGTCCGGAAGGCCCAGCTGCAACCTGCAAGAAGAGGCTCTTCTTCTTTTCAAAAAAAAAACAAGCACTCCCTCCGTTTTATTTACTCTGCATATTAGTTTTGGTAAAAGTCAAGCTTTACAAACTTGGACAAAGTTTATAGATAAAAATATTAACATATACAATAACAAACCAATATCATTAGATTTGTTGCTGAATGTACTTCCACATCATATAGATCTGTTATGTTAAATTTTATATTTTTTTATAAATTTGATCAAATTTTACAAAGTTTGACTTCAGTCAACTCTAATATGCGGAGTAAATAAAAACGGAGGGAGTATACTATGTCATCAGCAGATTCTAAAAAAAATGTCATTAGCAGGAAGTTCTGGTGGGGCAGTAAGGATGGACATCGTAAGCATAATTGTGTTTCGAGGGAAGCTATGACACAAACAAAAAGTAATGGTGGTTTGGGATTTAAGGACTTCAAACTTTTTAACTTGGCCCTTCTAGCCAAGCAGACATGGAGAATCTGTACAGGCATTCATCACCTTTGTAACTAGAACCTAACCATATTAATTCTAATGGAAAAGATCACAATAGGGAATTTCCCTACTGTATTTGGTCAAAAAGGCATGGAGGATTCTCCAAACATCACGAGTCTCTCAGTGCAAGAATTCTGAAAAGTGTAAACTTTCCTACACAAACTATTTTGACGGAGGTTTTAGGCAACCACTCAAGTTAGATTTGGAGGTCGATCATCGAGGGTCGTGACATTTCGAAGCAAGGCTTGATCCGACACATTGGGAACAGGAATACTACCAACATATGGTCAGACAATTGGATCATGAGGAGAGATGACGCGGCCTTATGGAAGCAGGTCGCCCGATCCGCCAGATTTCGTGTCAGCATTGAAATAAAAATGAAATAGAAAACAAACTCAAAAAGGAGAAGGACAAAAATTGAATAAAACAAAAGGACAAACAAATACCAAAAAGAAACCTTCCAGAAACTTGAAGATTCTTCCCCAAACCAATAGAAAGTGGGGCTACATGGGCAGGATAATTACTGAACTCAACCTGCCGAACTTACCTCATGCAGCGTAGTCCGTTCTTTTTTTTGCAACACAGTGCAAACGCAGGCGCTCATATACACGCACATACACTCACCCCATATAAACGCACACACGCACACCTTACGCCTATGAGTACCTCCGAGAGACTGAGCCGACATATCATCTTGAAATTTTAAAAAGACACCGTAGGCGCCTTATAGTTGATGGGGACATCTCCTCTCCTCCCACTGAAAGCGCATCACCGGAAATCCTGAAATAAATTCAGGACAAATGCGAGCACCAGGATTTGAACCCTGTTGGGTTGGGGTTATCACTGTGATCCTAACCATCCAACCACAAGTTGGTTCACAACGGAGTTGGTTCCTGTTTTGGCGTTGAAGGCGTAACTTATTGGTGGCAGATCCTATTTGACTTGCGGGTCGCTGCCTAACGACCCCCCCACCCAAATTGGACTTGACCCTATGTATGTTCGAGCCGGTCCAGCTAGCCTTTTCCGGTTTTGGGGAACCTTCCCAAAACTGGTTTTTTTTCATTTCTCTTTTAATTTGTTTCCATTTTCCTTATTTATTTTCTCTTTTTCTATTTTCATTTTTTACTTTCCAAATTCACAACATTTTATGAAATTTGGGAACATTTTTTCAAATCGGTGATATTCTTTTTTTTCAAATTGGTGAGCATTATTTCAAATTCAAACTTCCTCATTGAAATGAAAAAATGTTCATCAAATTCTAAAATGTTCATAAATTTTATTATAAATCATATAAAAAATGTTTGTCAAATTAAAAAAAATATGTCACTCTATCATAAATCTTACCATAACATAAAGCGTCTGAATTCAAATCAGTCCCTTACGGAATAACGCATAAACTAATGTTTAAGTTTTTGTCACTCTAACAACCCATCATTTAGTTATTACTCTACAATGTCTTTCTTTATGTCCAAGTATGGTGGAGTGTCATGTAATTGACGTTCACATGACACCACTAAAGAAAACAACAACATACATATCATCAAAATATCGAACGAATACCAACATCACATAATTAGTTATGACAAAACTTCTCTCATGTCCTCAAGAACAAAAGTAACTACTCACAAATATGCATATTCAATATCAGAGGTGTATTGAATATGCTTGAAGATCTGAACATTTAATCTTCTACCAAATAAACCAACTAGCATCAACTATAAGATGTAATCAACAATATTAGCAACCCACAGGTACCAATCTGAGGTTTTGGGACAAACATTGAATAGAAGAGATGAACTAGGGTTTGAGATGAGATAGTGTTGGTCAAGATGTTGATGAAGATTGGTCCTCCCACGATGAGAGGATTGTTGGTGATGTCAATGGTTTCGATTTCCACCTCCCGAAGAGAAGTATCCCTGGCAGAGTCGCTTCGTCAGGGAAGAAAATTGCTCCTGGCCGGGTTCCACCTCGAGACGAAAGAGCTTCGTCCCGAAAGCTTTCTCCTAATTTTTTTCTAGGTCAAAACCCTTCATATA
>NC_057795.1:679759639-679770019 GCF_018294505.1 Triticum aestivum | reverse complement strand
GGGGGGGGGGTCGCGCCCTGTTGCCTAGTGGGCAATTGGTGGCCCTCCTCTGGTATTTCTTTGCTCCAGTATTTCTTATATATTAAATAAAAAAATCTCCATGAAGTTTCTGATCATTTGGAGCTTTGTAGAATAATTATCTTTCGTGTAGCTCTTTTAGGTCCAGAATTATAGCTGCCGGTAATCTCCCTCTCCATGTAATTCTTGCAAATCAAAGGAGAAAAGACATTAGAATTGCATCATAAACTAAAATAATGACCCAAAAAATATATATATCAATAGGAAAAATATGATGCAAAATGGACATATCATTGGGTGGCGTGAGACGACGATGCCGATGATGCTGGAACTGGCCAACAATTTTGCTGGAACCGGCGATAGGAGGTGCTACAACCATGGCAGCAAAATGTTAGAACCAACAACCGTAGCCTCCAGCAAGTGTTTTTTTACTTCAACCAACTATTGTTTTTGCTAGAACCATTAAGCATTTTTGCTGGAACCAACGATTTCCATGGATGCGAGTACATAAGCTTTTTTTCACAATTTTTTTGCTGGGATCAAAATTTTTGGTGCGGCCGGCGAGAAATTTTGCTTCAGCCTGCTATCTTTTTTGCTGGAAGCATCAGGATTCTTTTTGCTACCACCTTGTTTTGTTTTGTTTTTGCTGGAATCAGCTTAAAAATTGCTACAACCGCCTTTTGATTTTTTCTGGAACCAGCATTTTTTTCTGCTTCAATTGAGTAATTGGAGATTTTTGTTGTTTTCAATTTCTTGTTGGATGCGGCTAACTCGTTTGCTACAACCGGCTTTTTTGAAAGCTTCAACAAGAGAACGACGACGAAGATGAAGACTAGGGCTGCGACCAGTGGGGGGTTGCTGCGAATCCTAGTGGCGTGATCTAGTGTGGAGCAGTAGGGGCGGCGTGGTGTTGCGACCCGGGGGGGCAGTGGGAGAGCGCGACGCGTGCAACCGAAGAGATGCACAAGATGCGGGTGCCGCGAGAGATGCGGATGGCGATGGGTGTTGCGCGAGGAAGAAGGAGCTTTTGGGGACGAACCGTTTTTTAAGATCCAACGGATGAGTCAAGATGGCAATGGGGCCCTGAAACCCGCGTCCCCGCGGGTTTTTACCCTGTTAGTGGATGGGGATTGGCGTATTTTTAACCCCGTGCGGCTGCTGTTGGGTAAAGTATAAAACCCGACACGTTTCACGGGTTCAAATCCGTTTCAATAATACCCGAACCCGTGTTGGGGAACGTAGCAGAAATTTAAAATTTTCCTACGTGTCACCAAGATCTATCTATGGAGAAACCAGCAACGAGGGGAAGGAGAGTGCATCTACATACCCTTGTAGATCGCTAAGCGGAAGCATTCAAGAGAACGGGGTTGAAGGAGTCGTACTCGTCGTGATCCAAATCACCGGAGATCCTAGTGCCCAACGGACGGCACCTCCGCGTTCAACACACGTACAGCCCGGTGACGTCTCCCATGCCTTGATCCAGCAAGGAGAGAGGGAGAGGTTGAGGAATACTCCATCCAGCAGCAGCACGACAGCGTGGTGGTGATGGAGGAGCGTGGCAATCCTGCAGGGCTTCGCCAAGCACCGCGGGAGAAGAGGAGAAAGAGAGGTAGGGTTGCGCCAAGAGGGAGAGGTTCTCATGTGTTGGGCAGCCCCCAGACCTCAAGTATTTATAGGGGGAGGGGAGGGGGCTGCGCCCCCTCTAGGGTTCCCTCCCCAGGGGTGGCGGCAGCCCCAGATCCCATCTGGGTGGCGACCAGAAGGGGAGAGGGGGGAGGCGCACCTAGGATGGGCCTTAGGGCCCATCTGCCCTAGGGTTTGCCCCCCCCTTCCCACTTCCCTGCGCCTTGGGCCCTGTGGGGGGGGGCACACCAGCCCACCTGGGGCTGTTCCCCTCCCACACTTGGCCCATGCAGCCCTCCGGGGTTGGTGGCCCCACTTGGTGGACCCCCGGGACCCTCCCGGTGGTCCCGGTACATTACCGAAAAAACCCGAAACTTTTCCGGTGACCAAAACAGGACTTTCCATATATAAATCTTTACCTCCGGACCATTCCGGCACTCCTCGTGACGTCCGGCATCTCATCCGGGACACCGAACAACATTCGGTAACCACATACAAACTTCCTTTATAACCCTAGCGTCATCGAACCTTAAGTGTGTAGACCCTACGGGTTCGGGAACCATGCAGACATGACCGAGACGTTCTCCGGTCAATAACCAACAGCGGGATCTAGATACCCATGTTGGCTCCCACATGTTCCACGATGATCTCATCGGATGAACCACGATGTCAAGGACTCAGTCGATCCCGTATACAATTCCCTTTGTCTAACGGTATTGTACTTGCCCGAGATTCGATCGTCGGTATACCGATACCTTGTTCAATCTCGTTACCGGCAAGTCTCTTTACTCGTTCCGTAACACATCATCCCGTGATCAACCCCTTGGTCACATTGTGCACATTATGATGATGTCCTACTGAGTGGGCCCAGAGATACCTCTCCATTTACACGGAGTGACAAATCCCAGTCTCGATTCGTGCCAACCCAACAGACACTTTCGGAGATACCTATAGTGCACCTTTATAGCCACCCAGTTATGTTGTGACGTTTGGTACACCCAAAGCATTCCTACGGTATCCGGGAGTTGCACAATCTCATGGTCTAAGGAAATGATACTTGACATTAGAAAAGCTTTAGCATACGAACTACGATCTTTGTGCTGGGCTTAGGATTGGGTCTTGTCCATCACATCATTCTCCTAATGATGTGATCCCATTATCAATGACATCCAATGTCCATGGTCAGGAAACCGTAACCATCTATTGATCAACGAGCTAGTCAATTAGAGGCTTACTAGGGACATGGTGTTGTCTATGTATCCGCACATGTATCTGAGTTTCCTATCAATACAATTATAGCATGGATAATAAACGATTATCATGAACAAGGAAATATAATAATAACTAATTTATTATTGCCTCTAGGGCATATTTCCAACAGTCTCCTGCTTGCACTAGAGTCAATAATCTAGTTCACATCGCCATGTGATTAACACTCACAGGTCACATCGCCATGTGACCAACATCCAAAGAGTTTACTAGTGTCTAAACTAGTTCACATCATTATGTGATTAAGACTCAATGAGTTTTGGGGTTTGATCATGTTTTGCTTGAGAGAGAAGTTTTAGTCAACGGATCTGCAACATTCAGATCCGTATGTACTTCACAAATCTCTATGTCATATTGTAAATGCTGCTTCCACGCTCCACTTGGAGATATTCCAAATGGTTACTCCACTATACGTATCCGGTTTGCTACTCAGAATCACTCGGATAGGTGTTAAAGCTTGCATCGACGTAACCCTTTACGCTGAACTCTTTATCACCTCCATAATCGAGAAACATGTCCTTATTTGTTACAAGGACAATTTTGACCGCTGTCCAATGATCCATCCCTGGATCATTCTTGTACCCCTTGACTGACTCATGGCAAGGCACACTTCCGGTGCAGTACACAGCATATCATACTATAGAGCCTACGTCTGAAGCATAGGGGATGACATTCGTCCTTTCTCTCTTTTCTGCCGTGGTCGAGCTTTAACTCTTAAGTTCATACCTTACAACTCAGGCAAGAACTCCTTCTTTGACTGATCCATCTTGAACACCTTCAAGATCATGTCAAGGTATGTGCTCATTTGAAAGTATTATTAAGCATTTTGATCTATCCTCATAGATCTTGATGCTCAATGTTCACATAGCTTAATCCAGGTTTTCATTGAAAAACACTTTTCAAATCACCCTATATGCTTTACAGAAAATTCTACATCATTTCTGATCAACAATATGTCAACAACATATACTCATCGGAAATTCTACAGTGCTCCCACTCACTTCTTTGGAAATACAAGTTTCTCATAAACTTTGCATAAACCTAAAATCTTTGATCATCTTATCAAAGTGCATATTCCAACTCCGAGATGCTTACTCCAGTCCACAGAAGGATCGCTGGAGCTAGCATACCTTTTAGCATCCTTAGGATCGACAAAACCTTTCTGATTGTATCACATACAACCTTTCCTTACGAAAACTGGTAAGGAAACTTGTTTTGACATCCATCTGCTAGATTTCATAAATGCAGCTAATGCTAACATGATTCTGACGGACTTAAGCATCGCTACGGATGAGAAAACCTCATCGTAGTCAACTCCTTGAACTTGTGAAAAACTCTTCGCCACAAGTCGAGCTTCATAACGGTGACAATACCGTCCACGTCTGTCTTCTTCTTAAAGATCCATTTATCTCAATGGCTTGCCGATCATCGGGCAAGTCCACCAAAGTCCATGCTTTGTTATGATACATGGATCCTATCTCAGATTTCATGGCTTCTAACCATTTGTCGGAATATGGGCCCACCATCGCTTCTCCATAGCTCGCAGGTTCATTGTTGTCTAGCAACATGACCTTCAAGACAGGATCACCGTACCACTCCGAAGCAGTACGCGTCCTTGTCGTCCTACGAGGTACGGTAGTGACTTGATCCGAAGTTTCATGATCACTATCATAAGCTTCTACTTCAATTGGTGTAGGTGCCACAGGAACAACTTCCTGTGCCTTGATACACACTGGTTGAAGTGATGGTTCAATAACCTCATCAAGTCTCCACCATCCTCCCACTCAATTCTTTCGAGAGAAACCTTTCCTCGAGAAAGGACCCGATTCAAGAAACAATCCCTATTGCTTTCGGATCTGAATTAGGAGGTATACCCAACTGTTTTGGGTGTCCTATGAAGATGCATTTTATCCGCTTTGGGTTCGAGCTTATCAACCTGAAACTTTTTCACATAAGCGTCGCAGCCCCAAACTTTTAAGGAACAACAACTTAGGTTTCTCCAAACCATAGTTCATACGGTGTCGTCTCAACGGAGTTACGTGGTGCCCTATTAAAGTGAGTGCGGTTGTCTCTAATGCCTAACCCATGAACGATAGTGGTAATTCGATAAGAGACATCATGGTACGCACCATATCCAATAGGGTGCAACTATGATGTTCGGACACACCATCACACTATGGTGTTCCTGGCGGTATTTATTGTGAAACAATTTCCACAATGTCTTAATTGCGTGCCAAAGCTCGTAACTCAGATACTCATCTCTATGATCATATCATAGACATTTTATCCTCTTGTCACGATGATCTTCAACTTCACTCTGAAATTACTTGAACCATTCAACAATTCAGACTTGTGTTTCATCAAGTAAATATACATAGTATCTACTCAAATCATCCGTGAAGTAAGAACATAATGATATCCACTGCGTGCCTTAGCACTTATTGGACTGCACACATCAAAATGTATTACTTCCAACAAGTTGCTATCTTGTTCCATCTTACTGAAAATGAGGCTTTTTAGTCATCTTGCCCATGTGGTATGATTTGCATATCTCAAGTGATTCAAAATCAAGTGAGTCCAAACGATCCATCTGCATGGAGTTTCTTCATGCGTATACACCAATAGACATGGTTCGCGTGTCTCAAACTTTTCAAAAACGAGTGAGTCCAAAGATCCATCAACATGGAGCTTCTTCATGCGTTTTATACCAATATGACTTACATGGCAGTGCCACAAGTAAGTGGTACTATCATTACTATCTTATATATTTTGGCATGAAAATGTGTATCACTACGATTGAGATTCAATAAACCATTCTTTTAGGTGCAAGACCATTGAAGGTATTATTCAAATAAATAGAGTAACCATTATTCTCCTTAAATGAATAACCGTATTGCGATAGACATAATCCAATCATGTCTATGCTCAACGCAAACACCAAATGACAATTATTCAGGTTTAATACTAATCTTGATGGTAGAGGGAGCGTGCGATGCTTGATCACATCAACCTTGGAAACACTTCCAACACGTATCGTCAGCTCACTTTTAGCTAGTCTCCGTTTATTCCGTAGCTTTTATTTCGAGTTACTAACACTTAGCAACCGAATCGGTATCTAATACCCTGGTGCTACTACGAGTACTAGTAAAGTACACATTAACATAATGTATATCCAATATACTTCTATCGACCTTGCCAGCCTTCTTATCTACCAAGTATCTAGGGTAATTCTGCTCCAGTGGTTGTTTCCCTTATTACAGAAGCACTTAGTCTCGGATTTAGGTTCAACCTTGGGTTTCTTCACTGGAGCAGCAACTGATTTGCCGTTTCATGAAGTGTCCCTTCTTGCCCTTGCCCTTCTTGAAACTAGTGGTTTCACCAACCATCAACAATTGATGCTCCTTTTTGATTTCTACTTTCGCGGTGTCAAACATCTCGAATACCTCAAGGATCATCATATCTATCCCTGATATGTTATAGTTCATCACGAAGCTCTAGTAGCTTGGTGGCAATGACTTTGGAGAAACATCACTATCTCATCTGGAAGATCAACTCCCACTCGATTCAAGTGATTGTTGCACTCAGACAATCTGAGCACAAGCTCAACGATTGAGCTTTTCTCCCTTAGTTTGCAGGCTAAGAAAATCGTCGGAGGTCTCATACCTCTTGACGTGGGCACGAGCCTGAAATCCCAATTTCAGCCCTCGAAACATCTCATATGTTCCGCGACGTTTCGAAAACGTCTTTGGTGCCTCAACTCTAAACCGTTTAACTGAACTATCACGTAGTTATCAAAATGTGTATGTCCGATGTTCGCAACATCCACAGACGACGTTTGGGGTTCAGCACACTGAGCGGTGCATTAAGGACATAAGCTTTCTTCTATCCGCATAATCACTACTGTCAACTTTCAACTATATTTTCTCTAGGAACATATCTAAAATAGTGGAACTAAAGCGCGAGCTTACGACATAATTTGCAAAGATCTTTTGACTATGTTCAGGATAACTAAGTTCATCTTATGAACTCCCACTCAAATAGACATCCCTCTAGTCATCTAAGTGATTACATGATCCGAGTCAACTAGGCCGTGTCCGATCATCACGTGAGACGGACTAGTCATCATCGGTGAACATCTTCATGTTGATCGTATCTACTATACGACTCATGCTCGACCTTTCGGTCTCTTGTGTTCCGAGGCCATGTCTGTACATGCTAGGCTCGTCAAGTTAACCTAAGTGTTTCGCGTGTGTAAATCTGGCTTACACCCGTTGTATGTGAACATAAGAATCTATCACACCCGATCATCACGTGGTGCTTCAAAACGACGAACTTTCGCAACGGTGCACAGTTAGGGGGAACACTTTCTTGAAATTTTAATGAGGGATCATCTTATTTACTACCGTCGTTCTAAGCAAATAAGATGCATAAACATGATAAACATCACATGCAATCAAAAAGTGACATGATATGGCCAATATCATTTTGCTCCTTTTGATCTCCATCTTCGGGGCTCCATGATCATCATCGTCACTGGCATGACACCATGATCTCCATCATCATGTCTCCATGAAGTTGTCTCACCAACTTATTACTTCTACTACTATGGCTACCGGTTAGCAATAAAGTAAAGTAATTACATGGCGTTGTTCAATGACACGCAGGTCATACAATAAATAAAGACAACTCCTATGGCTCCTGCCGGTTGTCATACTCATCGACATGCAAGTCGTGATTCCTATTACAAGAACATGATCAATCTCATACATCACATATCATTCATCACATTCTTCTTGGCCATATCACATCACATAGCATACCCTGCAAAAACAAGTTAGACGTCCTCTAATTGTTGTTTGCATGTTTTACGTGGCTGCTATGGGTTTCTAGCAAGAACGTTTCTTACCTACGCAAAACCACAACGTGATATGCCAATTGCTATTTACCCTTCATAAGGACCCTTTTCATCGAATCCGTTCCGACTAAAGTGGGAGAGACTGGCACCCGCTAGCCACCTTATGCACCAAGTGCATGTCAGTCAGTGGAACCTGTCTCACGTAAGAGTACGTGTAAGGTCGGTCCGGGCCGCTTCATCCCACAATACCGTCGAAACAAGATTGGACTAGTAACGGTAAGCATATTGAACAAGATCAACGCCCACAACTACTTTGTGTTCTACTCGTGCACAGAATCTATGCAATAGACCTAGCTCATGATGCCACTGTTGGGGAATGTAGCAGAAATTCAAAATTTTCCTACGTGTCACCAAGATCTATCTATGGAGAAACCAGCAACAAGGGGAAGGAGAGTGCATCTACATACCCTTGTAGATCGCTAAGTGGAAGCGTTCAAGAGAACGGGGTTGAAGGAGTCGTACTCGTCGTGATCCAAATCACCGGAGATCCTAGTGCCGAACGGACGACACCTCCGCGTTCAACACACGTACAGCCCGGTGACGTCTCCCATGCCTTGATCCAGCAAGGAGAGAGGGAGAGGTTGAGGAAGACTCCATCCAGCAGCAGCACGACAGCGTGGTGGTGATGGAGGAGCGTGGCAATCCCGCAGGGCTTCGCCAAGCACCACGGGAGAAGAGGAGAAAGAGAGGTAGGGCTGCGCCAAGAGGGAGAGGTTCTCATGTGTTGGGCAGCCCCCAGACCTCAAGTATTTATAGGGGAGGGGAAGGGGCTGCGCCCCCTCTAGGGTTCCCTCCCCAGGGGTGGCGGCAGCCCCAGATCCCATCTGGGTGGCGGCCAGAAGGGGAGAGGGGGGAGGCGCACCTAGGGTGGGCCTTAGGGCCCATCTGCCCTAGGGTTTGCCCCCCCTTCCCACTTCCCTGCACCTTGGGCCCTGTGGGGGGGGGGGGCACCATCACACCTGGGGCTGGTCCCCTCCCACACTTGGCCCATGCAGCCCTCCGGGGTTGGTGGCCCCACTTGGTGGACCCCCGGGACCCTCCCGGTGGTCCCGGTACGTTACCGAAAAAACCCGAAACTTTTCCGGTGACCAAAACAGGACTTTCCATATATAAATCTTTACCTCCGGACCATTCCGAAACTCCTCGTGACGTCCGGGATCTCATCCGAGGACTCCGAACAACATTCGGTAACCACATACAAACTTCCTTTATAACCCTAGCGTCATCGAACCTTAAGTGTGTAGACCCTACGGGTTCGGGAACCATGCAGACATGACCGAGACGTTCTCCGGTCAATAACCAACAGCGGGATCTGGATACCCATGTTGGATCCCACATGTTCCACGATGATCTCATCGGATGAACCATGATGTCAAGGACTCAATCGATCCCATATACAATTCCCCTTGTCTAACGGTATTGTACTTGCCCGAGATTCGATCGTCGGTATACCGATACCTTGTTCAATCTTGTTACCGGCAAGTCTCTTTACTCGTTCCATAACACATCATCCCGTGATCAACCCCTTGGTCACATTGTGCACATTATGATGATGTCCTACCGAGTGGGCCCAGAGATACCTCTCCGTTTACACAGAGTGACAAATCCCAGTCTCGATTCGTGCCAACCCAACAGACACTTCCGGAGATACCTGTAGTGCACCTTTTTAGCCACCCAGTTACGTTGTGACGTTTGGTACTCCCAAAGCATTCCTACGGTATCCGGGAGTTGCACAATCTCATGGTCTAAGGAAATGATACTTGACATTATAAAAGCTTTAGCATACGAACTACGATCTTTGTGCTAGGCTTAGGATTGGGTCTTGTGCATCACATCATTCTCCTAATGATGTGATCCCGTTATCAATGACATCCAATGTCCATGGTCAGGAAATCATAACCATCTTTTGATCAACGAGCTAGTCAATTAGAGGCTTACTAGGGACATGGTGTTGTCTATGTATCCACACATGTATCTGAGTTTCCTATCAATACAATTATAGCATGGATAATAAACGATTATCATGAACAAGGAAATATAATAATAACTAATTTATTATTGCCTCTAGGGCATATTTCCAACAACCCGAAACCCACCATCCCCGTCAAAATACTACAATAAACGTATTCGAGGAGTACAATCTTAATAGTGATGATGATCATGGACAACCATCTTGCTCATTGTCTTCTTTGCAAGCTCAATTCCTTATGTCACTCTTCAACGAACGTGTTACTTAAAAATGGCCAACATCTTTTAGGATGAAATCTGAGCTAGAGTGTTACTTGAAAGATGAGCTAGTTCCATTGTCCAAAGATAAATTCATTGTGTTAGATTGGCGGAAAGTTAGTGGAACGCGCTATCGAACTTTGAGGCTGCTAGCATGTGATATTTTTGCAACTCTGGTCAGCACGGTTGCCTCATAATCAACATTTAGCACAAGTGGTAGAGTTCTAGTTCTAAGCGGTAGAACTCCAGTACTTATGTTTGCTTCAATATCTCGATTTCCCCATGGGTTTAGAAAACCCGATGGGTTTAGGGGACGGGCAAAAAACTAA
>NC_057795.1:679758607-679759407 GCF_018294505.1 Triticum aestivum | reverse complement strand
CGTGGGGATGGGTGTGGGAAGGCAAAACCCGTTGGGTTTCGTCCCCGTTGCCATCTTTACGGACGAGACGACTGGCATCTGATGGCGTGCGCGCGACTGGTCGAAACTTGGTACCGGTGCATTGCCACCTATCAGTTGCCCTTCGTTAAATCTGAAGACATTATCCTAACTCAGCCCCTCGAAGGTGCTCGTATAGATAGGGTGCGCGTGCGTGCGTGCGTGCATTTATAAAGGTGCGTTCATATGACATTGATTGCACCGTGCTAAACTAAAAAAAAAGTAGGCAGACATATGTCCACACGTGTCTGGGAAGAGAAAGAAGAGGAGATCGACTGGCTTGTTTGTTTTTACCCAGACGACCGATGCATAGGTGGCCCTATATATATCACGAGCTTATCTGCTTGCACCGCGCGCCGACCCGTCACCGGAGCCGATGGCGACGCGACGCGGCCGGAGCGCGTGGAAAGGCGCCGGAGGAACGTTCCGCCGGTTGGGACGGGACGGAGCCACTCAACTGCGCGTCAAGGAAATCTAGCAAAAGCCAGACCAGAAACCACCACGCAACCGCCCCACCCGTCAACGGCCCCTCCATCGTTATCCCCCGAGCCCGCCCACTGACCGCCCGGCCCCACGGCACGTCCCGTCCGCCCGACGAACCTACGCCCACCAAAACGGAACAGAAAAGCAGGGGCACAACCCAAAACCATGGACGACGCCTCCCCCTCCCCACCACCACCACCACACCTCCCACTCCACTCCCCACTCCGCCGCCGCTCCCCTCGCCGACACCCCGCCGCCCG
>NC_057795.1:679749117-679758316 GCF_018294505.1 Triticum aestivum | reverse complement strand
ACATCGGCCGGGTCCTAGGCCGGCCGATGGAGGACGTGCGCTCTTCCTACACCTTCGGCCGCGAGCTCGGCCGGGGCCAGTTCGGCGTCACCTACCTCGCCACCCACAAGTCAACCGGCGCGCGCCACGCCTGCAAGTCCATCGCCGCCCGAAAACTCGCGCGCGCCGACGACGTGGAGGACGCGCGCAGGGAGGTGCAGATCATGCACCACCTCACGGGCCACCGCAGCATCGTCGAGCTGCGCGGCGCCTACGAGGACCGCCACTCCGTCAACCTCGTCATGGAGCTCTGCGAGGGCGGGGAGCTCTTCGACCGCATCATCGCGCGCGGCCACTACTCCGAGCGCGCCGCCGCCACGCTCTGCCGCGAGGTCGTCAGCGTCGTGCACAGCTGCCACTCCATGGGGGTCATGCACCGCGACCTCAAGCCCGAGAACTTCTTGTTTTTGAATAAGCGGGAGGATTCGCCGCTCAAGGCTACTGACTTCGGGCTCTCCGTCTTCTTCAAGCCCGGTCAGTACCACTTCATTGCTTGGTTAATTGCACTTATGAATTCCATTCATGGTGGTTACTGAATTTACTACTAGTGTCTGGGAAGGGACAGGGGGGAAACATTCAACGATTCGCCTTAGTTCATGTTGTCTCTGCGATTTACTAGTGTATCTTTAGTGTGCTAGCTCGCTTCAATTTAGTACAGTAGTAATAACCGAGCTCAAGTTGTGCTCGAGATTAAAGGGAAGATCATGGAAATGCAGGCGAGCAGTTCAGGGATCTTGTTGGCAGTGCCTATTATGTGGCTCCGGAGGTGCTCAAGCGGCGATATGGAGCGGAGGCCGACATTTGGAGTGCTGGAGTCATCCTCTACATTCTCCTCTCCGGCGTTCCTCCGTTCTGGGCAGGTGCGTTTTTCATCGATTTTGGGCTCTGATTGATGCAGAGGCTGGAAGGTGAATACAGTTATCCTAACACGAACGCTCTATGTCTCTCCTCCCTTGTTTTTTACCAGAGAATGAGGAAGGTATATTTGATGCTGTTCTGAAAGGTCACATTGATTTCTCGTCCGATCCCTGGCCATCGATTTCAAACGGGGCTAAAGACTTGGTCAAGAGGATGCTACGGCAGGACCCCAAGGAGCGGCTCACGGCTGCCGAAATTTTGAGTAAGTCTCTCTTCTCCAGGACTTACTCTCCCACTCATTGACAATCTTGGTTGTGGAGATCAGTCTACTCATGAGCATGATAGTGCAATGCCTAGTTTTATTTGTTAAAGCTGTCCATGCTGTCTCTACAAACTGAACCTTGTGTTCACGTCATTCTAATTCATTTAAACACACAGACCATCCATGGATCAGAGAGGATGGAGAGGCCCCAGACAAACCACTTGATATTACAGTGATCAGTAGAATGAAGCAGTTCAGGGCGATGAACAAGCTTAAGAAGGTCGCCTTGAAGGTAATCAAATAATCTGAACTCCAATCCTTTTCTTTTCTTGCTTGGCAGTCCATTTAAATCTTGGTGCTCATTTCTCTTCTATATTCAGATTGTTGCAGAGAGCTTGTCAGAGGAAGAGATCGTGGGCTTAAGAGAAATGTTCAAGTCCCTGGATACTGACAACAGTGGGACAATTACTCTTGATGAACTAAGGGCTGGCTTACCAAAGCTTGGTACCAAAATTACCGAATCAGAGATAAGACAGTTGATGGAGGCGGTATGCTTGCTTAATTTCTCTTATTCTTCTTCCTGTCTATGCACGCTTATCTTATCGGCATGGCATGGTACAAATTTCATAATAGAAACAAAAAATGGCGCATATTTCTCTCTGTTCTGCATTAATGCCTATCATGTACTAAAAGGCTGTAGTGGGTGTGCACTTACATCTAAAAAGGAAGATAAGTGAATGATACCATATGACTTTAGTCGGTATAACGACCTCAATGGAAATCGACTTGTAGACGTTTCTGGTAGAGCGGTCCGTGTCACCTGACAACTCCAGCACTTTCTGTTTCAGCTCCTTAATCATTATCTTACGTTGTTGAACAGGCTGATGTTGATGGAAATGGGACCATTGATTATGTTGAATTCATATCGGCAACAATGCACATGAATAGACTAGAGAAGGAAGACCACATATTTAAAGCATTCGAATACTTTGACAAGGACCACAGCGGGTAATTTCACTTGTAACTATTCTTAAATAAATCTGCCAACTTTTGAGTATTTCATTAACCATCAAGTTGCTTGCAAACTTTCTTTTTGCATAGGTACATAACAGTTGATGAGTTGGAAGAAGCTCTGAAGAAGTATGATATGGGTGATGAGGCAACTATCAAAGATATCATTGCTGAAGTGGATACAGATCATGTGAGTAACTCCAGCAAAAGCCTACATAAGTCCATTGTGTGTTATCTGAGCATACATTATCTCAGTCATGAAGACGTAAAATATTGAACTGATGTCAGTTTGAGAATAGAATAAATTAAACAGATCATCTTGGAGACACAGTATGAGGTTTTGTTTTAAAATGTTTGGAATTTATGTCATCTCTGTTAGATTGTGGATGTATACAAAAAATAGTGTCCATATGAGATAAAATTAACAGCCTGATTAATGTTGATGCGAAGCACCTGGACGTTGATCCAAACTGCTTTGTTTTAAGAGCTCATTTGCTTATGTTAGATTAGATAGACCAACCAAGTTCATTACTTTAATGTGAGCACCTATGCTTCGATCCATACTGCTTTGTGTAAGAACTCATTTTGTTATGTTAGATTAGGTAAACCAACAGAGTTCATCGCTTTCATGTAAGCTTCAGCCATGAGGAAATCATGCCTTCAAACAATTTGCTTTAACCTTTTTGGTGGATGGGAACATTACTAGTCCTGATGCTCACAAGTTCATTCAAATGAAGCACTACTTAACTCGCTTGCTCACTACTGCATTTCCTATTTTTCTACCTAGGATGGGAAAATTAACTACCAGGAGTTTGTTGCGATGATGAAGAATAACAGCCCAGAGATTGTTCCAAATCGACGGCGCTTGTTTTAAGTCTTCCAATGGTTTATGCGAAGCTTGCGACTTCTGTTGTTGCATTGAGACCGGTGATCAGTCGAGATCTTCTTAATTGGTGAGGAATGAGCGAAGCCATTCATACTCAGCGACGGAATTATCTGCAAGTGATCCTTTATACTTGGACACACTATCTATCACCGAGAACTCTCCCCTTCAATGTGTTCTGAGCTAGGTGGCACTTTCTTGTGCTACCATGTTATACCATTCACGCCCGTAAAAAAATGTTATACCATTCACATGTATCCTTATGAGTTATGACTTATGGGGCGAGCCGTCTGGTTTTCTGTTTCCTCCAATTGATCATTTATGTAAGAAAGGGTTTGTAAAACACTTAAATGATCATATCAAGGAGGATCACGCTTCCAGATGAATATAGCGTAAATGAAGGTATCCGCAAGCGATCCTTTGTACTTGAACACATTATCCGTCATCTACAACTATTACCCTTCATGTGTTTTGAGCTGGGTGGTACTTTCTTGTGCCATTATACCATCTCATCTTACATTTCAACATGTATCCTTTTAGCTTATGAGGCAAACCATCTTGTTTTGTGCTTCGTTTACTTGATCGTTTATGTAATAAAAGGGTTTGTAAAACATTTCCAAATGACCATATCATCGGTTATGTAATAAAAGGATTTGTAAAACATTTCCAAACGACCATATCAAGGAAGATCATGTTTCAAATGAATATAACAAAACATACCTCCAAACCTGCATCACTACAGAGGTATGATTTTCATGACAGGCTTCTAAAGCACATATTGTACAGATAGGAGATATCATGGCCTGCCATCTTCAAGAGATACAACTGCATTTTACTTAGATTGTACTAGTTATTACAACAAACTTCATTTACACCAAGAGAGGATCATCGGGCTGAGATACTTTTCATCTTTGCCGACTTGTGCTTGATAAACAGAGATGCTAGCACGCTCTTCGTGCTGGCAGGAGCCTTCTGGATTTCACGCCCTGTAGCCCTGTCGAAAGAACTAAACGTCGACATATGCTTGACACCCGGCTGATCCTGAAAATGCACACGACGATACCGTCAAGAAACCAGGGTAACCGAATCGAAATCGACGTGGATAGAGTAGGACGCGAGGATGATGCCCTTCTAAGTCAGTGTGCTTTGTTGAAAGGTTTACATCATATTCTGTTTTAGTTTTACCTTTGTGCCAGCCTTTTGTGTAACATCGGATTTGGTATTCCGGTTCAGTTGCAGAGGCCTGCGCATGGGGGAAGCAGGCTGCTCCTTACCTGAAACATCAGTGATTTGGATGGAATGTTCAGTTGACATTCCATGCTCAAATACTACTACGTTCATTCAGACCAACAGTTAATAATATGTGAACTTAATGGGTGAAATTGCATTCATATGTGTCCACTGCCTGCCTCTAAAGAACTCAGAATATGTGAATTACCAAGAAGATTTGAACCATCTGATGCGACTTTGGACGATATCGTGTCGTCTAGGCTGCACAAAAACCGGGCGGCAGCAAGTTAGACCAGAAGAACTGCACTTTGGCATAAGAAACAACATGTCACATTGACAAAGTTAAACGAAATGGGGATGGCAGTCTTACATGAACGTTGGTTTATGAGCTCCATTTGCCGAAGGGCTATTGTCCGACGCCAGATGCCAGGAAAGCGTCTTTGCTGCACACACAGAAAGTGAAGGTTCTTCTTTTCTTGTTTAGATATGTATCGTGATTGGCGAGAACAGAGTGGCGCAACGAAATTCGCAAGAACAGAGGGAAGTAAGAAGCACCTGAGGGGTAAGGTCTAGGCTGTGATTCCTGATTAGTGTCTGTTCCCAGGTGCGCGACAGCCTGAGTTCTCTTATAACCAGTAGCTACATTTGCACAGAAAATTCTCAAGTTATGTTCAGTTTTTTTTCACTTACTAATACTAAAAATTCAGAGAAAGATAAGACTGCAAGTTCAGAATTTCTTCTTACATGGTAGGATATAGTGCTTGTGGTGCTTCATGCTCGCCCCCATCATCTGCTGCTGCCTGGAGCCTTCTTTGTCCACATAGATTTGGCAGGTGAAAACTTGCTATGGGTGGCCAACAGAGCAAGTGCCAGTTTAGCTGCGTAGTTTCGCCGCCATAGACTGCGCATCTTAGTGTAAACATCAAGCAAATACCTGGTTCAAGCGCGCAAGCTTGAGCTCGAAGGTCGAGATCTCGGAAGCCTGCTGCTCGAACAGGTCCGTCAGCTTGTAGGCCACCGTGCCTAGGTGGTCGACGGCGTTGACAACGGCCCGCACCGCGTAGTCTTTCAGGTTGTCCAGCACCCTGACGACAATTAGAGAGTTCAGTTCCATGAAAACATGCCATATTCTCAAGCAAGATTACAACACACGTTTGAAATCACTACACTGTTGACTGTTCATTCACCAAAATTTACCATACAGAGTTGATCCTTCCTCCATGTTTCAGAACTTTGTTCTGCACTGTCAGACATGAGGAGGGTGAACCCCTTTGATATAATTCGAATGAAGTGACAAACTGACACCACATGATTGGGGAACACCCAGAATAAATCCAATCGCCAGTACATGGTACTACAATAGGCTGGCTGTCGTTCAGAAAAGAGATATCTTCAGAAAACAAATAGGAGTACTGTAGTAGAGTACTCTGAATACCACCACTCCTTATTCGGCTAGTACATACGTACAAAGGCAGATGAAACCAAAATGACATATCTTGTTGAGTTCAGCTAGCAGAATTTGTTGCCTAGCTAGTCAGATACTCATATATGGACATCAATCCCCTCACTCACTCAAACCTGTCTGTTGCTCTCTTCCTACACCTAGCAATATCATACAGCAGCTGTTCTGGCTAGTACATGCTGCACCAACCTTGACCTCAATTCAGTTCGGCCCCTATGCCAAGTGACAAAACAGAGACAGATATAGGGTAGGTGGCATGTAAAATGCAATTGTACGAGGAATCAACAGTACACCATGGTACTAGTAAGATGGTAAATTCTCTGTGTCAGAGTGAGAACGAGACGTGCAGAGAGGATGGCAATGGAGAGGAGAGGAGAGGAGGGGCAGGGCTCACATCTGCTTCTGGTGGGTGTTGAGGTAGGACTTCTCGCAGTACTCGGAGGCGGAGTAGAGCTGCGGCCGCAGGTTCTTGAGCTCCTGCACCCACCAAAACCGTCAAGAACAGAGCCGGCCGGATCCACCGCCGAACAGAGGTGCGTGGGAGGGATCTGGGGAAGGAATAATACAGCGACCGACCTGCAGGGCCTTGACGAAGCTCTTGCTGCGCTCCATGGAGGCCTCGTCCACCGTGGCCCCCTCCCAGCCCCCCGGGCTCCGCCGCCGCCGCCGCGCCGCCTGCTGCTCCTGCTCCTGCTGCTGCTGCATTCTCTCCCTCCCTTCCTCGAGTGGAGTGCAGAGTAAGCGTTATCAATGCGACCAACACCCAGTGGTGGGGGGTGAAGAAGAAAGGGAGAGGAGTGAGTGAGTGGAGCGCGCGCGGTGGGCGCACGGGGAGCCCGAGAGAGCTACCTCCTCACCACCTCAGCGCGCGCCGGCTAAGAGAGAGAGAGACGATCTGTAAAATGTGGCTTGGTTACGCTTGGATTTAGCGCCATTTGGTGGGTGGAACCATTGATTGGTTCACCCATTCCATTCCTGGTTGGTGCTTGCTTTTGTCCCGGCCATCACACTAGTAGGAGTACAGTGGTACACTGGTGTATGGTGCTGCGGATTGTGATTGTCTTCACCAGGGCTCATGATTCCTTCCTAGCTAGATCTCGGTTAAACGTCTCAAGACACTGACAGATAAGAAGGATCTCATCTCGGTGATGCATCGAGCTAGCGGCGTGCAGGTGTCCGTAATTTGGTCATGATGCTAGCATAATTCCATCGGTGCTGCCTGAGCTGTACAGAGATGGAGATGGAGCGTGGGGGGGAGAGCGAGCAATCAATGGGGTCAGAGGCAGGTGGTGGCGATGAATGCCTGTCGGCTCGGTCAGATGTACTACTACAGTACGTACGTACAACGCGAGGGTTATGTGGAGCAATCAATAGTACACCGTAATTCCTGCCAAAAAAAATACTACACCCTAATTTTGATCATTCATGTGTATTAGGCCAACTCCAATCGCACGACCCCAAACGGACGTCCGATTTGGCCTACTTTCGTCCGTTTGGGACGGCAATGGGGTCGCCCATGTCCGCTTGAGGCCATTACTGTGTCGGTGCGCCCAACGCTCAGCCGCACCTCAAATCATGTCCGGGGTGGACGTGCTTAAAAAATCGTAAAAACTGAAAAAAATGCCAAAAAAATTAAAATAAATGCAAAACATAAAACATAACAACATAATTAAACATCACGCCCCATTGCACAGTTCATATAGACATAATTAACATAAAAAACAAAAGAAAACCGCCGCCCGCGCGCTCCTGCCGTGCCCGTCGCCGTCTCCTCACGCGTCGCCGTTGTCGTCATCATCGCCAGTAAGATTGATGTAGGGCGGCGGCGTCCAGAGGTGGGCCGGTCCCTGGAAGGCGGGAGGCGCCTGCACCACCTCACCCCGTGGCGACGTCTCGCGTTCCGGTGACTGCGGCGGCGTAGGGCACCAGTTCACGGCCCCCACGGCGTTGGCCACGTAGGCGGCCCTGCACGACCAGCTCCACCCCTGGCCCACCAGGCCCGAGTGGAACGCAGCAACGGGCTGCTCCTCCAGCACCTCCTCCGTCACGTCCTCCCTCATCTCCAGCTTCGGCACGGCCACGTCGCCGGCCGCAGAGAGGGCAATCATGGTCTCCAGGCCCTCCCATTGGCGCTCATCGTGCGTGTTCATGGAGTCTTCCATGACACGTTGAAGGAGTCGTGCCTCCTCCTCCTCCGTCATGCGAGGAGGTGGTGGTGGCGACGAAGAGGGCGAAGGCGACATCGACGGTGACGACGACGGCGTCGGCGTGAGGCCGCGCACCCGCGTACGCCCGCGCACGTGGGGAGGGCTCGGAGCACGCGCTCGCCGCTCACGTGGCCGCCGCGGCCTAGATGAGGTGCCGACCAAGAAGGACGCGCGCCGCGTGTCATGCTCGTCCTGAAACCACGTGTCCCAGAGGGCGGAGTCGGGGGCGTACCTGGGGTCATAGTAGAGGTCGTCTGGCAAGAGGCGGTGGTGGCATTCGATCTCCTCGCGACGGGCACGATCGCTCATCGGGACCGGCGGGATCGGCACCCGATCCACGGACAGATGCCATTTATTGGGGAGGTGGATATCGCTCTAGGGGAGCAGCGTCCTCGTCTCCCAATAACGTCGGCAAACATCCGCATGGATGTAGTGACGGTCGTGCTCGCCGGCGGCCGTATGGGCGATGGTGAATGCAGGCGGCGCGGGGGCCCTCCGTGGTACATGTCGTGGTGGTGATGCAGGCTCCTCTTTGACGCCGCCGCGGCGGCGGCGGCCCGAGGACGAGCCAGCCTCGTGGTCGTGCGCCCCCTTGCGACCGATGTTCCACCATCCCATGGCTGCCTGGCGGCCGGCCGGCGAGCTCGAGGAAAGGGAGAGGGAGAGCTAGGGTTTGGGGAGTGTCGGGTTTCGAGGAGGCAGCGCGGACTGGAGTGGGAAGTGTGGACTGCGACCGGTCCACAACTTCCCATTTAAGAAGGACGGCGAACGTTCGCCTGGGCGGATGATAGGTGGGGCCGACCGCGCGTGCGCATTTATATTAGGCAAGGGGAGGTAGGTGGCCGCCTGCCACGTGTCCCTGATGCGGACGAGCAGCGCGTCCGTTTTGCTGTCCGCCTGGACCCAAACCGGGCGCATGTTTGCGCTCGAAATGGCTCGGGCCGGACACAAAATGGACAAGATGGGTTCAGGCCGTCGTGCGCTGGGCCATGGGGTCTGTCTGTTTTCCCGCAAACGAACGGGGAAGGACGGGATGGGGTCGCGCGCTGGAGGTGGCCTTATGTTGTCCGCATTTCCATGAACTGGTTTTGTGTCTTTAGACGGAGAGATTTGCAATACAATGAACATTGTATTGATGGAGTGCTGGTGCACGTATATATAATACAGGGAAGGCCTCTACCTCAACTATACAAGACTAGGAGGTAGGCCACAACTCCAATACACGTGCAATATACAAAATACATACT
>NC_057795.1:679747120-679748877 GCF_018294505.1 Triticum aestivum | reverse complement strand
CGGAGACACAGAGACTGGATCGAAACTCCTCAAACACGGGAGTAGGCAATCCCTTAGTCATCACATCAGCAAACTGTTGCGTCATCGGCACGTGAAGAACCCGAACACGGCCAAGGGCAACCTGCTCGCGCACGAAGTGAATATCGAGCTCAATATGCTTCGTACGTCGATGGTGCATCGGGTTGGTGGAGAGGTAGACCGCGCTGACGTTATCGCAATAGACAAGAGTGGCCTTGTGAACATCACAAAGCAACTCCTGAAGCAGCTGGCGTAGCCAAGAGCATTCAGCCACGGCATTAGCCACGACGCGATACTCTTCCTCAACGCTGGAGCGGGAGACCGTGGGCTGCCGCTTCGATGACCAAGAGATCAACGAGGGCCCAAGGTAGACACAGTAGCCTGACGTAGAGCGTCGAGTGTCGGGGTAGCCAGCCCAGTCGGCATCTGAGTAGGCCACGAGGTCGGTGGAGGCGGAGGCTGTCAGGGTGAGTCCCAAAGACATGGTGCCGCGTACATAACGGAGAATATGCTTCACCAAGGTCCAGTGAGAGTCACGCGGAGCGTGCATGTGGAGGCACACCTGCTGGACAGCGTACTGCAGGTCGGGTCGGGTGAGCGTCAGGTACTGTAGAGCACCGACGATGGAGCGATAGAACGCTGCATCGGACGCGAGAGACCCCTCCAGAGCAGAGACCTTCGCCTTCGTGTCGACGGGGGTGGGCGCCGGCTTGAAGTTAAGCATGCCGGCATGCTCCAGGAGCTCATGGGCATACTTCTGCTGATGCAGAAAGAAGCCGTCAGGCCGTCGGACCACCTCGATGCCGAGGAAGTAGTGCAGGGGCCCCAAGTCCTTGAGGGCAAACTCATCATGAAGACGAGCAGTCAGCCGCTGAAGGAGATTGGGAGCGGACGCCGTGAGGATGATGTCGTCGACATAGATCAGCAGATATGCAGTGTCAGCTCCCTGATGATACACGAAGAGTGAAGCATCAGAGCGAGTGGACCAAAATCCCAGAGACTGCAGGAAGGCTGCGATACGCTGGTACCAAGCCCGAGGCGCTTGCTTCAACCCGTAAAGAGAACGGGAGAGCAAGTGCATGAAGTCGGGGTGCGCGGCACGATGAAACCAGTGGGCTGCTCACAGAACACCTGCTCGGTGAGATAGCCGTGCAAGAAGGCGTTGGAGACATCCAACTGGTGCACAGGCCAGGCGCGCGAGACCGCCAGCTGGAGCACGGTGCGAATCATGCCCGGTTTCACAACCGGGGCGAAGGTGTCGGTGAAGTCCACGCCCGTGTGCTGCCGGAAACCATGAACCACCCACCGAGCCTTGTAGCGCTCGAGAGAACCGTCTGGACGAGTCTTGTGGCGAAACACCCACTTGCCAGAGATGATGTTGGCACGAGGGGGTCGCGGAACAAGCTTCCATGTGCGGTTGCACTGTAGGGCGTCGAATTCCTCCTGCATCGCAGCTAGCCAATGGGGATCCCGAAGGGCAGCGCGAGAGGAGGTGGGGATGGGTGATGGCGTCGACGTCGAGGTGGCGCACACATACTCGTCGGAAGGGTAGCGCGTGCTCGGCCGAAGTACTCCTCCTCTGGCACGGGTAGTCACGCCAAGCGGCGGGACAGCAGGGCCGATGGTGACGACGGGGGCCGCGGCGGCGGGGGCCGCGGTGGCGACAGGGGCCGCGACAGCCACAGGGGCGCCGGGGGTGATGGGGGCACCCGCGGCGGCGGGGGCCGCGGCGCCAGTAG
>NC_057795.1:679734597-679746573 GCF_018294505.1 Triticum aestivum | reverse complement strand
GCCGCGGATCACTCCAGGAAGGGGATGCGAGGGCCGGCGCCAAAGGAGCCAAAGCCGGAGGAACCTGAAAAAAGGGAACACCGTCTCGACAAAGTACACGTGCCTCGAGGTGTACAGACGATGAGTGACAGGATCATAGCATCGGTAACCTTTGGTATTAGGAGGGTAGCCAAGGAAGATGCACGTGACGTAACGTGGTGCGAGTTTGTGTGGCGTGGTGGACGCGGTGCTAGGATAACAGAGATACCCAAAGATGCGGAGACCGTCATAGGATGGTGATGTACCGAAGAGAAGGTGGTGAGGAGCGTAGTTCCACCGAGGACGACACGGACGAATATTAACTAAAAGAGTGGCAGTGGCGAGAGCATCGGGCCAAAACCGAGCGGGCACGTTGGAGTGAAAGAGTAACGTGCGAGCGCAGTCATTAAGAATGCGGAGAATGCGCTCGGCACGGCCGTTCTGCTGTGAAGTGTAAGGGCAAGTTAGACGAAAGATGGTGTCGTGAGAGGCGAGAAGTGTGCGAAGAGCGACATTGTCAAACTCTTTTCCATTATCAGTTTGGAGTGCAAGTATGGGGCGACCGAACTGGGTGGTGACATAGGAATAAAAGACGGTGAGTGTGGCTAAAGCATCGGATTTACGACGAAGAGGAAAAGTCCACACCTAGTGAGAATAATCATCTAAAATCACCAAGTAGTATAGATAGCCCATGTTACTCGCAACGGGAGACGTCCAAACATCGCTATGAAGCAACTGAAATGGAAAAATGGAAACTGAAGTAGACGCACTAAAGGGAGACGCACATGCTTGCCCAAACGACAAGCCTCACAAGTATGCTCGTCGAGCTTATTACATGAGAAAGAAAAACTCCTAAGAATCTGACGCAAAACAGTGGGGTTGGGGTGGCCCAAACGAGCATGCCAAAGCTCGACACGGGCGGCGAGAGCGACAGGTGTGGAAGTGGAGGTGCCTGCGTGCATGGGATAAAGCTCATCAGGGCTATCACAACGGTGAAGCACCATCCGGGTACGGGCGTCCTTCACAGAAAACCCAACACCATCGAATTCAACAGTAAGAGGATTTTCACGAGTAACACGACGAACAAAGACTAAACTAGTGACTAAGTCAGGTGAAACAAGGACATTAGACATAGTGATAGTGATAGGTAAAGAAGAACCGTTGCCAACGGTGATACGAGTGGGAGTGTTAACTGGAGTGGAAGAGGATAGGTTACCGGGATGAGCTGTCATGTGCGCAGTAGCACCCGAGTCCATGTACCAGACGCCTCCACCTTCGTACAGACTCGGCGACGGCGACGGCGCCGAGTGTAGGGCGGCCGGGAGGGTGGGGTCCCACGGTGCAGGAACTGGCGGCGACGGCTGACCTCCATAGGGTGGCGCCTGAGCGGGCACGCCATAGCCGTCGAGAGGTGGCGGAGCAAGCGAAGCACCGTAGGGCTGGTAGGGGGCGCCGAGGAACGCCTGGTGGCCCGCGGGACGTGGACCAAGAAGACCCGGTGCGGGGTGCACGGGGAAGTAGCCGGTCGGCGCGGGCTGACGAGGCGCAGTTGGGCCGGCGAACGGGTTCGATGAGCGGGTGGTGGAGGATCCCGGGAAAGACATGGCGGCGCGGCTAGTTTTTTTTTATTTGTAGTGGAGAGAAAATACGGGGAGCAGCGGCTCAGGTCGGCGGCTTGACGGCAGCAGCGGTGTGCGAGGCGAGCGGGACGGCGTGCTGGCGAAGCGAGCGGGCAAGGCTTGCGAGGCGTGCTGGCGAGCGAAGCGGCGTGCCCACGGCTGTGCACGGCCGGCGTACCGTACGTACGTACTCGTCACCGCACGGGCTTGCTCAATCGCCTGCCCAGAGTGTCTAGTACGAGGCCGCCAAAGTATCTAGTACCAGACCGCCAAAGTATCTAGTACGAGGCCGCGTGCACGCGGCTGTGCACGGCCGGCGTGAGTGCGTGCAAGCGCTGCTCGATCGCGATTAATCCTGGTATGGTGTGTGCGAGCGAAGCGACGCGGGGCTGGGAAAGCGCGTGCGCAGGTGGAGGAGAGGAGCGGCGGCCGGCGCGGTAGGCGCGCGAGCGGCGGCGACGGCGCGCGAGGAGAGGCGCGGCGGCGGCGGCGGCGGAGCAGAAGCAAGGAAGAAAACCTAAAAAACTGATACCACGTAGACGGAGAGATTTGCAATACAATGAACGTTGTATTGATGGAGTGCTGGTGCACGTATATATAATACAGGGAGGGCAGTACTCTGCGCCGGCGCACCGGCGCGAGTTTCGGCCGGTCCAACCCGAGCCGCTCGATCTGGACGCGCGGACCGTCTGATCTGTCCCGAATCCCCTTTCGTCATCCTCCGCACAGGGAAAAAAGGGGAAAAAAGCGAGTGCCGCCGCAGCTCGCGGGATCCCCCACGCTAGCCCCCCTACTCTTCTTTGGACCCTCGTTGCTTTTGCTCGCCGCCGGCGCTCGCAGCCTAGCCACCGCTGGCGAAGCAAAACGCCACCCGCGTTCACCGCCACTGGCGAAGCAAAAAATGCCGGTTCCAGCAAAATCAAACGACGATTGGAGCAATTTTTAGACTGGTTCCAGCAAAATCAAAACAAAAATAAAAGGGAGTGGTAGCAAAAACTCTTGATGCTTCGAGGAAGACTCTGGTAGTAGCAAAATGGCAACTCCTATAGTAGCAAAAATCCGAGATGGTTGCAGCAAAATGAAAGCCATCGCCGTTTGGTGGATGTAACAAAAATTATCTTCGGTTCCAGCAAAATCAAAATATGATTGTAGCAAAAGTTGTCTTCGTTTCCAGCAAAATCAAAGCATGGTTGTAGCAAAATTGACTAGAAAAAACAGGCTATGTCATGGAGATGGATGTAGCAAAAATTCACAAAACACCAGTAGTAACAAAACCAAAACAGTTGTAGCAAAATGGTTCGCTGGTTCCAGCAAAAAATCACCATGGTAGCAGATTTGAGGTGAGTGGGTGGTAGCAAAAACATGGGTCGGTTCCAGCAAAAAACAACATGGTGGTAGCAAAAATCTTGTTGCGATGGTCATGGACAGGAGCGCGACCAGCTGCGGGCAGCCATGGCGACGAGCGCTGGTTGCAGCACGCTCGTCGCCGCATGCAGTAGCGGTGTTTGGGCTGTCGCGGCGGCGCGTGTGCAAGGACCACCCCCTTGCAGTAGCTCCGCGAGAGAAAAATGGGCAGCATCCGATGCCTTTAGTAGCACCGCTCATGGTGGTTGTGCAGAATGGAAAAAAGGAAGGAAGCACCACCGGCTATGGCTGCTGTAGAAAAAGGGAAGAGAAGGAGCAGATCTTGATGGGGGCAGGCGGGAGGTTGAAGGAGAGGGAAGAAAGAAGATACGGCTAGGAGTCCATTGAAAAGGATAGGATAAGGATAGATAGGATAAGGATAGGAGCGGGAGGGCGGCTGCGGGAGCAACAAAGGACACGTGGCTTGCGTGGTGTTCGCTGGATCGGGGCGATCGAACATCGCGCACGAGACCGGTCCAATCGCTAGCCGGTGCGCCGGAAGCCAACGTTTTCCATACAGGAAAGGCCTCTACCCCAACTATACAAGACTAGGAGGTGGACCACAACTCCAATACACGTGCAATATACAAAATACATACTCAACAGTGTCCACCCAACTTTTCTTGGGTACATCTTCGTCTCTTTCTCTCTTGCCAGAGGAAGGCATGAGTCCAAATATGCTCCTTTTTTTTTGAATTAAAGGGCACGCCCCGATTTCATTGCATTGATATGAAAGGAAACCACATAAACATAGCTATAAAACAGTTTTTCTTTCTTGACCCCAGACACCCTACCTTGGTGTCCGCAGTATCCAGACATCCAGTAGTGACAAAGCTTAGAACAACTATAGCTATCTAGGAAGAAACTTTAAACTATTCCAGCGAAGAAACTCACTCCCAGGCGTTTTGTCATCGGCGCCCATCCTCTGCTCTTGTTGAAGAAGCCATTCGCAACGATACTCCTTTTCATTGTAAAACGATATATGTTGTTTCATATTCGAGTAAGGAAACATGTGGAGGTTTAGAGGTTGGTCCAGTCCAAATTTGAAATTTCAACAACTAATATTTGTTTAGATATTTTGTGTTCAAACTCAAAAGTGATACGCATGGGTCTGTCTCAAGAAGTATTCAAAACTCTACTTTTTCCCCCAAGAACACTACGATTTTGTTGGTCATTGTACATACTAGCTATGCCCGTGCGCGGCGGCACGCCGCGCCTCGTCGATACGTTGATGTGTATTATATTATTTTCATTTCTTGTGAGAATTTAGACCTAAAATATTGCACTTCTATGAACTATGAACGTAAGTTTGTACCCACGAAAAGGCAAGTCATACACAGAAGCAATTTGAAAAGGTATATTTATTATCACCATGAATGATACATATTGCAAGATGAAAAGTACACATTGTCGCGCTAGTCCATGTGCCACGATAAAACGTGATACGTGATAGTAATGTTGGATTGTCATTCTGTTTTATTTGATTAATTTGAATGTAGGCTACATGATAGTAATGTTGGATTGTCATTCTGTTTCATCTGATTAATTCGAATGTAGGACAAAAACTGTATGTGATGACCCCCGCTTTGTTGATAAGTTTTGGTGTTATTTTCTGTACACGTTGAATAAATTTTGCATGTTGGTCTTTAATTTAGTCTAGTACTATTGTTCTATTGTTCGCTACTTAATGATATGCATGTTGTTAATGTAAGTCTTGCAATTAAAATGAATGATTTAGTTTTGTTTGTTTGTTTTATTTTTTATTTTTTCATATATGAATCATATACATGTATTAATACTTGGATTGGAAACACAGGAAATACCTTACTTATAATTTACACACATGACTGCGTACATGGATAGATAAGAAATACATGAAATGGAAGAGATCTATGGCAGCTGCCTTGGTGCTGCGATCCAGCGAGCCGTGGGCGAATGCATCGGCATTGAGATTTACGGTGCATCATCATGTTGCCGGAGATGGCGCGCATCGTCGGCGCCCTTGATCTTCTAGTCATCCTCGGTCATTTTTGTCGAACTCGTTGGCCATGTCGGTATACTCCACAACAGGCGCCGCCGCCGCCTTTGCCACACTGATGACCGCAGCGGCGTCAGGGCCGCTGCCGCACCATTGATCTACGACTGCAAAGGCATGACCTTCGAGCAGGGCACCAAGGAGGAATCATCTTGTACACCGGCCTTCGGCTGCGTCAGGTTCTCTAGTGCGGACACGCCCGACCAATAATGATACACGAATTCCAGGAGGTCGACCCACGCAACTGGCACCCCCATGACGGAAATCATTACGAACCATTATCAGGTAACCTATTGATGCATATCAAGACGCATGCACCCATATTTATAGAGGAAGAAACACTCCAGAAATTTCAGAAGAAGCGGTATCGAGAAACAACCACACCTTACAATTTAGCGGCGGGACGCAACTGCATGCATGGGAACGCCTGGTCATATCATGCGTCGTGTCAGTTATCATGGATCACCATCAACAAACAATTGATAATCCATCCTAGAAAACGTTCCCAACCAAATCCCCAAATTATGCACGTGACAACCACAGATTAGCCCAACGCCAAAAAGAATTCCAAGAAATTCACACAAAAACTACTTCAAAATAGAAAATCAAAGATAACACAGATTTGTCAAAATGGCAAAATAAATTTTAAACAGATTAATATCAATTTTAAATAAAAATTTTTGGGAAAATCATGCAGTACAAATAAAAAATTTGGTATATGACTTCAGTAAAAAAAAAGTTAGTAAAACGTTTTTCACTATCTAAATGAAGCAATTGTATAATCAACTAACTAAACAGAGAGTCAAAGATAGACAGATTCATCAAGTGGTAGAAGATTCATCGAAGTGGTAGAATAAAGTTGACAGATAATTAAATAGCATTTTTAAATAATAGCAAAATGGGAAATTCATGCAGCACAAGTAAAACAAATTAACTGGTTATGATTTTAGTATAAAAATGTTTGTAGAAGTTATTCACCAACTAAATGAAGCAATTGTATAATCAGTTAAGTGCAAATATACATTGAACAATCAGTAGTATCAAATAGTAATGCAATCCTATTATGTGAGAAATTAATACTTAGTCGAAGAGATCCATCATCCATCAATGCTGACAAACTGGAGATCAGTTCCGGATTTGGGGAAAAACCGTGTCAAAAAACTAAATTTTATACCAATTTCTTTAACGAAGACCATATGTGTCCAAGATTGTCTATCTATCTAAGCACTAGAAAGAATTTTCATCTTTGTTCTACAGCTAAAACACGTTCATAATTCTGAAGTTTATCATGATTAATGAAGCACTACTTGTGAAATCACATAATTCATTGCAATATCATGGCATACGTGCGCGTTGCAGAACACAAAACCAATAGAAAAACATAAGTATATTTGAATGAACAAGTGAAAATCTTATATGTAAGCCTGAGAGAGAAAGGCCCCACGCAATGCTTATGAGTACCATCTTGTCGAACAAACAAACAAAAAGCCTTCATACTGCTAATGATACAATGCTAGCAATCTGCATACGGTCACTATTAGTGGTAAAATCTTTTATATGTCCCCGGAAGAGAAAGGCCCCAGTTAAGAGGACACTGCATTTGCCTATCATGTGCGTACTCACATTGGGAAAATAAAAACAACAATCTTAGCTGATGGGATTTGTTAAAGTAGTACTCCCTCCGTCCCAAAATTCTTGTCTTATATTTGTCTAAATACGGATGTATCAAGTCAGATACATCCGTATCTAGAGAAAGCTACGACAAGAATTTTGGAACGGAGAGAGTACATGAAACATCTCCATTCTGATCTACCAAATCGTGCTAAATATTCCTTCTGTTCCTAAATATTTGTCTTTCTATAGATTTCAACAAATGAATCTACATTCTAAAATATGCCTATATACATCCGTATGTGGTGATTCATTCGAAATATTTAAAAAGATAAATATTTAAAAACGGAGTGAGTAATTCAGAAAGAAAGTCGAAAGACAATACTAACACTGTTTCGCGTGCGGTCACTGCCTTCAGCCAAGGATTCGCGCACGGGGACACGTCATCCAACGTGTTCCTCACAGGCGACAGTGCGTGACATGATGATGATTGCCTGTCGCTCCCTTTCGTACCTGGAACAAGATGATGATTGGATGCTCGTCGAGCGCTAGCGCCGACACCTCATGCAGCGGCGAGGAATCGATGGAGAGCGGTCCCATCCGCCGACGTGCTGCTCGTGCGTGCCTACGATCCAACGCACACACGCGAAATAGCTTCTTCGGGAGGCATCAGACACAAGGACACAAGACACACACAACCAAGAACGTCGTCCAGGTAGGACTTCATGGTGCTGGCCGCGAGCTCTCCACGCACTGGACGCTCCGTTCCACTACGCGATAGGCGATGCCAGAAAAGGCGGGGGCCGGGCGCCGGACTGCCTCACCGGGCAGGGAGAGCGCCAGGAGCTGGGCACCGGACTGCCTCACCAGGCGGGGAGAGCGCCGAGGCGCCACTCTCGGCGGGGTTGGGACGCCTCCCGAGCTGCCATCCAACATATGGGTCGCTGCATGCTGCCTTCCCCATTGCCGCCTGAAGGGGTAGAATCTAGGATTCGAGACGCCGCGGGGTAGGGAGCGGGGCATCCCAAAGGCCGAAGTTGTGCCGCCTGCCATCCAGCGTGCAGCGGGACACAAGGCGGACGGCGTGCCGGGCCGCTGGCCGGCGATACGGTGGCAAGCCTAGCAAGATGGCGGGGCGTCCCGAAGCTGTCGTCCAACATGCAGCGGAACACAAGGCGGGCGGTGAGTCGGAGCCGTGCGCTGGGAGATGCTGCTACTTGTGCATGTGCGCTGGGAGGAAGGGACGGGCAGTGGCTGAGCCTTTATAGGACCGTACAGCGGTGGAACGATTCGACGGGAGTTTTCCAGAGAATGCAACATAGGCGGTTTACCAACACACGTCGACACGTTACCTGCCAAACTCATCGAACATCGGCGTCCAGAACCAACAAGGCATTCCAGCTGAAGACACGTACAGAAGACGTAGTCAAATCCACCAGATGCATGCACCATGCACAAACCTACAAGACTGCAAAAGGAATGTCCTAAATCTCAGGCAAAATCGCCGGATCCACATAGAAGTACACCCGCCCCCCCAATAATTTACGTGGCAACCTCCCATTGGCCTGCTTTTCACTGTTAGAAAAAAGTCAAAAAATCAAGATAAATCAAACCTAGCTAGATTTAGTATATTTAGAATATATTGCAACCAAAACCAGTGGCGGAAGTTACATTTTAAGACCATGCCCATTGAAAACGTCACTTTTTTTTTCATGAACTGGATGAATTATTAAATTAAAAAATTCACTCATTTGAAGAGGAAAAGAAAACTTGTTACATGTATGTTTTAGAAACAATGAAATAACATGTCTAGCACGCACGCCCGATCAATTTGATCAGTTATAACCTTGAAGGGCAGGAATGCCATACATGACAAAAGCATAATTTGAGGAAAATCCACATGTTGACTCCTTACATGTCTAGAGTTTTCGATTAGTTATCTCTAAGGCAGGTAATCGTACTCTACTAATCACTATTAGGATATTTATTTGACTGTCATGATAAAAAAGAATTCCAAATACTAACATAGAGACACACACATGTATAAGCACACTATTGCACAACTAACTATCACCAATTATCAGGTGGATAGAAGTGTTTTTTTTTTATTTTTATTTTTATTTTTGCGAAAAACCTTCCAATCTATTCATCTCCAATCATGGCAGTACAACGAACACCAGAAATAAAAATTACATTCAGATCCGTAGACCATCTAGCGACGACTACAAGCACTGAAGCGAGCCGAAGGCGCGCCGCCTCATCACCCCTCCATCGCCGGAGTCGGGCACAACTTGTTGTTGTAGACAGCCGGGAAGTCGTCGTCCTAAGGCCCCATAGGACCAGCGCACCAGAACAACAACCGCCGCTGGTGAAGAATAACGTAGGTTGGAAGGATTCAACCCGAAGACACATGAACGTAGACGAACAACGACGAGATCCGAGCAAATCCACCAAAGATAGATCCACCGAAGACACACCTCCACACGCCCACCAACGATGCTAGATGCACCGCCGGAACGGGGGCTAGACGAGGAGACCTTTATTCCATCTTCATCAGGGAGCCGCCGCCGTCTCGCCTTCCTGATGAGCATGACACAAACCCTAACAAGACAGGAAAAAACGACTGAAAACGGAGCCCTCCCGCCGGCCTTTGGCAGGATCCACCGCGCCCCCATGGCCCTAGGGCCACCGGAGATAAGGCGGACCTGCGGCGGTGCCGGCGAGAGGCAGAAACCCTAGCTTTCTTTCTTGGAGGAGGAGGAACAAAGGCTTATCAGAGGAGCGACGTGTAATCAATCAAACGTTCCTTCGATCCCACGGCGTATTTCTTCTTTCTTTTCTGGCTAGAAGTGTTTTATTATTATTACTAGGTAATTGGCTGTTTGCAATGGGGCATACATATTCTATTTTTTAACACAGTACATATGCAAGCGCTCATATATACGTGCATATACTCATCTCTATGAACGTACACACGCACACCCTACCCTTATGAGCACCTCCAAGAGACTGAGCCAGCATATCATTTTGAGATTTTACGAAGTCACCGTAGGCGCCTTGTAGTTGACGGGAATGTCTCCTCTCACTGAACGCGCATCACCAAAAATCTTGAAATAAATCCAGGATAAATGCAAGCACCAGGACTTGAACCCTAGTGGACTGGGGATACCACTGTCCACCTACCCATCCAACCACAGGTTGATTCGCAGGGCATACATATTCTAGTGATTCAACATCAATCATGTACGGCATATACGTTACACCCACCATATTCAAGATTTGACAAAATCTTATTGATTTGAGTATGGGTAGGGAAAGACTGTCGGGGAACGTAGTATGCAATTTCAAAAATTTCCTATGCTCATGCAAGATCTATCTAGGAGATGCATAACAACAAGAGGGGGAGAGTGTGTTTTCGTACCCTCGTAGACCGAAAGAAGAAGCGTTTGACAACGCGGTTGATGTAGTCGAACTTCTTCTAGCTCCGACCGATCAAGTACCGAACGTATGACACCTTCGAGTTCTACACACGTCTAGCTCGATGATGTCAATCACCATCTTGATCCAGCAAGGTGTCGAGGAAGTAGACGAGTTCCGTCAGCACGACGGCGTGGTGACGGTGACGTGATCCGCGCAGGGCTTCGCCAAAGCACCGCGAAAATATGACCGGGGGTGTAATCTATGGAGGGGGGCGCTGCACACGGCTAACAATTGATGTTGTGTGTTGTAGGCGCCCCCTCCCCACATATATATAGGTTGGAGGGGAGGAGAGGCAGCCAAGGCGGCGCCCCAAGTAGAAGGAATCCTACTTGGGATCCTCTCCTAATTTGGCCAACCCTCTCTCCTATTCCTATTCGGAGTAGGAAGGGAAGAGGGGGAAGGGGAATCCTATTCCTTTTTCCTTTCCTCCTTCCCCTTTCCTTCTCCAATTTGGCCAGCCCATATGAGGGGGTGCACCAGCCCCTTTGTGGCTGGTGCGTTTCCCCTCTTGGCCCATAAGGCCCATATCTTTTGCCGGGAGTGCCCGGAACCCCTTCCGGTGACCCGATAAGTACCCGGTGCTTCCCGAAGCACTTCCGGTGTTCGAATACCATCGTCCTATATATCAATCTTTACCTCTCGACCATTTCGAGACTCCTCTTCATGTCCGTGATCTCATCTGGGACTCCGAACAACATTCGGTCACCAAATCACATAACTCTTATAATACAATATCGTCATCAAACTTAAGCGTGCGGACCCTACGTGTTCGAGAACTATGTAGACATGACCGAGACACTGCTTCGGTCAATAACCAATAGCGGAACCTGGATGCTCATATTGGCTCCCACATATTCTATGAAGATCTTTATCGGTCGAACCGTTATGACAACATACTTTATTCCCTTTGTCCATCGGTATGTTACTTGCCCGAGATTCGATCGTCAGTATCTTCATACCTAGTTCAATCTCGTTATCGACAAGTATCTTTACTCGTTCCGTAATGCATCATCCTGCAACTAACTCATTAGTCACTTTGCTTGCAAGGCTTCTTATGATGTGCATTACCGAGAGGGCCCAGAGATACCTCTCCGATACTCAGATGACAAATCCTAATCTCGATCTATACCAACCCAACAAACACCTCTGGAGATACCTGTAGAGCATCTTTATAATGACCCAGTTACATTGTGACGTTTGATAGCACAATAGGCATTCCTTCGGTATCCGGGAGTTGCATAATCTCATAGTCGTAGGAATATGTATTTGACATGAAGAAAACAATAGCAATAAAACTGAACAATCATAATGCTCAGCTAACGAATGGGTCTTGTCCATCACATCATTCTTCTAATGATGTGACCCCATTTATCAAATGACAACACATGTCTATGGTTAGGAATATTAACCATCTTTGATCAACGATTTAATCTAATAGTGGCTTACTAGGGACACAATATTTTGTCTATGTATTCACACGTGTATCAAGTTTCCGGTTAATACAATTGTAGCATGAATAATAAACATTTATCATGAAATAAGGAAATATAAAATAACAACTTTATTATTGCCTCTAGGGCATATTTCATTCAAAGACAAGGAAACTTTTTCAATTAGTTGAGGTTTTGGTAAGATTTGATTTTGGTATGGGTTGTGGAATGCAAGAAAGTTTCTAGTTTAGTTGAGGTTTTGGTAAAACATTGTTTGATTTGATTGAGTCAATGCAGGACATGGTTTTGGTTTAATATGAAATGAGTTAATGTAGAACATTGTTTTTTGTAGCACAAGGAAAGGAAAGCACCAAATTGG
>NC_057795.1:679726997-679734449 GCF_018294505.1 Triticum aestivum | reverse complement strand
GGCGGGGCACATTTGGTGACGTGCAAACACGAATTCCCCTTTAATACTAGAGATTTTTGAGTTGGAAGTATTTTGTTTATAGTCGTATGCTTTGCTTAGATCTTGGTCAGTTCACTTAAATGTCCTGAACAAAAACTAATAAAATGTATATTACCATGACTAACTAGAGTTCTACTGTAGCACTTATTTAATGATAAATTGCATAGTAGTGGAATTTAGTTTATCATATTACGCGTGGTTAACCTTATTATACAACTAAATATTTAGTAGTTAATATGGTATTTTGAAGGTTACATCGATAAAAATGGATTACATTGAGTGAAAAAAATGATTTGTGTAGAATTAAAAATGTTCAATATGGACATGTGACCGTCAATATGGCCTTCTATCTGGACGGATTGAAATGATGAATATGTGACCATCAATATGACTGGTCCTATATCTCGCTTTCTTAAGCAGCTTCTAATTCTAGGATTCCTTCCCGCGACCCAGTTAAATACCAACAAGCAGTTACATTTAATGATCTCATCTCAATGATATGTGACCGTAAATCATACTCATAATGACATACAAGGTGCCCGTAATTGTGTCATGAGTGATGCTTGCATGTACTAAATCAAGAGTGAGGGAGAGTGAGCAATCAATGGGATCATAGGCAGGTGGTGGTCATGAATGAGTGTTGTGAAAGTGCGTTATATCGACTAGAGGGGGGGGGGGTGGGGGTGAATAGGCGATTTTTATGAATTCTTCACTGAGGAATTTTCTGGTGAGGAAATTCCTTAGCGAAGAACTACTTGCAGTGGAATAAGTACTCAGAAGTAAATATAACAGAACACTAGCATAGTCATCATGATGAAATGAAGACAAGCACAGAGTACAGGAAGCGTAAGCACAGGATAACACATGATGAAGACAGACAGACTGAAGAAATTGAACTGAGGAACTTGAGAAAGTCTTCAGTCAAAATCTTCAAACATATATGAACAAGCACACAACAACTGAAATGAGGAAATGGAAGAGTTGAGGAAATAGAACCAGTAAGCTTGGTGAAGACAATGATTTGGTAGACCAGTTCCAACTGCTGTCTCAGTTGTACGTCTGGTTGGAGCGGCTGAGTATTTAAACTCGAGGACACACAGTCCCGGACACACAGTCCTCACCGTATTCTCCTTGAGCTAAGGTCACACAGACCTCGCCCAATCACTCATGGTAAGTCTTTAGGTGACTTCGAAACCTTCACAGACTAGGTCACTCTGCGATCCACAATTCCTCTGGGATGCTCTAGACATTGACACCTAACCGTCTAGAAGAAGCACAGTCTTCAAAGGTAACAAGTGTCAGATCCACGCAGGATCAATCTCTTCAATGATGCTCAATCACTTTGGGTTGTAGGTGTGTTGGGTTTGAGTTTTCCTCACTTGATGATTTTCGCTCAAAGTCCTCGGAGGATGGGATGCTCTCAAATGACAAGTGTCAGTTTCTCTCGGAGCAGCCAACCAGCTAGTGGTTGTAGGGGGGCGGCTATTTATAGCCTAGGGAGCAGCCCGACATGATAAGACATAAATGCCCTTCAATGATATGACCGTTAGGTGGGTAGATATTTTGGGACAGCTGGCGCATAGCACACCAACGGTCGGAATTTTGACTCTCAAATTCCTCAGGGCTATCATGTTCCTCACTGTGTAGGCAATTCGCACTGGCGAATTCCTAACTCCTTAGTCAGAACAAATTCCTCAGAGACCAGAAGAACTTCGTCTCTGTCATTGAAGAATATGACTGAACCGTATGAAATTTCCAATGGCTTCACTCGAAGGGATTGGTAGGTGTAGGATTTTGAGTTGAGCATCACATGGAAAATTTTTCCTTAGTATTTCTTCGACCCCCTTTAACAGTACGGTGTTTCCTATGACTCAAGAAAGAGAAAATGAAACTACGAAAACAAAAGTCTTCACGCTTCATGTTCCTCGAATGATTGCCAAGTCTTCAAGGTCACACAAATTTCTTCACTTTCAAAGTCTTCAGAAAGTCTTCAGAAATCCAAAGTCTTGAGTTGAAGAACTTCATTTTTAGGGGTCGACTTTCTCTGTAAATATCAAACTCCTCATAGACTTATAGACCTGTGTACAATCTCAAACGCATCAGTCCCTTAACCTATAAGTCTTCAATACACCAAAATCACTAAAGGGCACTAGATGCACTTAAAATCTCCCCCTTTTTGGTGATTGATGACAATATAGGTTAAGTTTTCGATGGGGATAAACATATGAAGTGTAAATACTGATATTGAGGAATTGGATTGCAAGATATAGAATAACTCCCCCTGAAGATGTGCATAGTGAGGAATTTGCTTTTGAAGCAATGCACACTTGAAGAGTATAATCATGGAGATCTCCCCCTATATCTTGTAATTCATACACGCATTTGACATATAGTATGAAGAATTTGAAATGCATGATGAAATATGGTGACTGATGTAATTCAGGATGCGTGCATTAGCATTAATGAGGAATAAGCATGCAGAGGAACTCAGCAAAAGTATCAGGTCACCATAGAATTTAAGATTACAACTCGATCCAGCAAAGTCATCAAAAGAACGAGAGTTGTAACTTAGCAAAAAAAACCATATAAGATAGATCCGCTTGAAAACTAACTCAAATTTCTCCCCCTTTGTCATCGAATGACCAAAAGGGTTGAAAATGAGGACTAACGCCCCTGAAGAATATCATGATGATGGAGGAGCGCCATCGTTGTTGGGGTCTTGTATCGTTGTAGGGCCTGCCGCAGTGTCGTCCAAGTCTTCATATTTATCCGTGTCGCGTGATGAAGAAAAAGAACTGGCCACCAAGGAAGGAACCTTGACCTTCTTGTATTTCTTCAGTGGAGGAGTAGACCAGTCAAAATCTTCCTTGAAACCCATTTGCTTCAAATCTTCTTCGCCATAGAGATGTGACAGAATAGCCCAGGTGCGATCGAAGACTTCATTGAGGTAGTAATGGTTTTTCTTCACTGCATTATGTGTAGAAGTCATGTTGTGAAGAATAGAGCCAAACTGACGCTTAACCCATTTGTGGTTTCGATCCACCTTCTGGTGAAGACTAAGAAGCAGCTCTCGGTCAGTCATCACACGAGGAGCAGTGGCTTGAGGATTTGGCTTGGATGCATTGGCAGCAGAATCATGAGTGGGAGAGTCATCATTGGTGGAATAAGATGCAGTTTTGCGGAACTGACCATCCAATGGACGAATACCTTCATCGATAATAGCTGGTGCCTTGCCCTTCTCATCAGCTGAGGGATATGTCCGCTTGAGGACTTCAATCGGTGGCAAGTAGCTGAGGTGATTCTGAAAGTCAGCTTTGTAGTTTAGTGAAGACCTTGTTCTAAGGAATCTCATGATCCAAGGAGCATAAGGCTTCAGCTCAAACGGAGAAAGTGCAACATTTTCCAGAGTCCTCATGAAGAAATCATGATAATTGTCAGGGATGCCATGCACGATGTTGAATAGCATATTCTTCATGATGCCAACAATTTCCTCATCGGATTAGTCGTGGCCTTTGATAGGACTCATAGTCTTCGTCAGAATGCGATAGACGGTTCTTGGCACAGACAACAATTCCTTCACGAGGAATTTGGTCCTTGGGGCTTGACCAGGCTCCAGAGGCTTCATGAGTGTTGGTGTCAAAACCGGCGGATCTCGGGTAGGGGGTCCCGATCTGTGCGTCTTAGGCTGATGGTAACAGGAAGCAAGGGACACAATGTTTACCCAGGTTTGGGCCCTCTCGATGGAGGTAAAACCCTACTTCCTTCTTGATTAATATTGAAGATATGAGTAGTACAAGAGTAGATCTACCACGTGATTGTAGAGGCTAAACCCTAGGAGCTAGCCTATGATGGTATGATTGTAAATGTGATCGGCCTTCTAAGGACCATCCTCTCCGGTTTATATAGACACCGGAGAGAGCTAGGGTTTACACGGAGTCGGTTACAAGGAAGGAAATACAATACCCGAATCGCCAAGCTTGCCCTCCACGCAAAGAAGAGTCCCATCCGGACACGGGCCAGAGTCTTGAGCCTTGTATCTTCATGCTTCAATAGTCCGTGCAATGTATATAGTCCGGCTGTCCGGATACCCCCTAATCCAGGACTCCCTCAGTAGCCCCTGAACCAGGCTTCAATGACAATGAGTCCGGAGCACAGTCTTGTCTTTGGCATTGCAAGGCGGGTTCCATCTCCGAATACTTCAATGTATTTGCTACGACGAATAGTGTCCGGTTCTGTGAGATGATCTTCACACACCATTGTAGGGAACATAGCGTAAATCCGTTCTGCTGACAGTCTTTGTACATCGTGCCCCTGCATCGTGGCCTGGTCCAACACGAACCGATGTTTCCTGCTCCACCTCGACTCGCGTTGCAAGGCGGTTTTATTGGCACGTCCTGCCAAAGCAGAGATCGTGTTCCTCTTATTACGGGATCTTTCATCAATATGGGCGTGTGTGACCCTATGACGACCGTTGGTATGAGTCCGTGTATCTTGGATAAGTCTCAAGCGGTAACGCTGAGGACTCTTGATATTCTTCCCCTTTATAAAGGGGTCGAGGCCTACGCCTCTTTTCCACCTTCCTTGCTCCTTCTCGCACCTCGAGCTCCAACACCCAAGACGTAAGCTCCAACACCCCAGATCCTCCAGTATGTCCGGGTCCGACGCAAAAGGCCGGTGGGTGGCCTCCTCGATCCAAGAGGAGGACATTACTAAGCTTAGGGAGGTCGGATACCTGACCGCCGATATCCAGCACATGCTTCCTGCTCCAGGGCAAGTTATCCCCACGCCGGAGCCCAATGAGAGTGTTGTGTTCGTCCCCCACTTCCTCCGAGGCCTGCGCCTCACCCTCGACCCCTTTGTGAGGGGGCTCATGTTCTAATATGGGCTGGATTTTCATGATCTGGCTCCAGACGCCATCCTCCATATCTCGTCGCTCATTATTGTGTGCGATGCTTTTCTCCACGTCACCCCACACTTCGGCTTATGGCTCAAGACCTTCAATGTGAAGCCGAAGATGATCGAGGGGCGACATGCGGAGTGCGGAGGTGCCATAATAAGGAGGAACGCCGATGCCCCATGGCTAGAGGGTTCTTTCCCAGAAGTATCCGATGTATGGCAACGGAGGTGGTTTTATGTTACAGCTCCCAGAAGCACAAAGTGGGTAGCCGCCCCCGAGTTCCGCTAGGGCCCTCCATCACAGTTGGCGTCTTGGACCGACGCAGGACGGAATTGGGGGCCCGCTAGTGATGTACCAATACTGCAGAATCGTATCCGGGAGCTTATTGAGAGGGACATCAATCTTGTCAGCGTAATTCAAGTGATGTTAATCCGACGAATGTTGCCATGCAAACGTCGGCCTCTCCGGATGTGGGAGTTCAATCCGGAGGGTCCACGGACCATTAAGCACTTCTTCGGCCTGAAGCTTGAAGGGATGTGCAAATTATTCTTCGGACCACAAGTAAAGTGTCCGGACACCACCGAGGATGCGGGCCTAAGCTGCAATTGCCTAGACGCCCAAGTAAGTAACCTTAAAGCCGGACACTTCGTTTATATTTATCATAACCATTATTCTGAAAAACCCTCCGTGGCCAGGAATGGCTCACCAAGGCGGAGAGAATCAGGTGTCCGGCGCCACTTCCTGAAGGCTCGCCTGGTCCAACCGTTGCCAAGATGCTTGGCCGGGTGCTCAGCAAAATCCCCTCAGGGAAAGGCGAAGGAAAGGGCGGTGAATCCGAACTTCACACACTATGCATCCAAAGCGGGGGAATTGTTACCTCCCCTGGGGAGGATAGTCGGGAAGGGGAGGTTAAAGCCTCCTCCCCGCGCGGGAGGAAGAGGGCCGCCTCCGAAGACTTGGAGGCGGAGATGCCCAAACAAGGGAAGAAGGTATCACCAGGGGGCTCTTCCGCGATGGGCACCCTCACCGCGTCGTGCCCACCAATGGGCCAGCCCTCCACCGAGCTGTATGTTGATCGTTAATTTGAAGGTAGGGTGTTTCTCTGAGATTCATAACCGGGACTTCGTCTTTTGTAGTTCGGCGAGCAGCTCTTCTCAACAGAGTTCGTCTTCGGGGGATCTTCTTCTGGAGATGATGGAGAGTGAGACCCCGCCCACCTTGATGTCTACCACACAACCTTCTTCTTGTAGACGTTGTTGGGCCTGCAAGTGCACAGGTTTGTAGGACAGTAGCAAATTTCCCTCAAGTGGATGACCTAAGGTTTATCAATCTGTAGGAGGCGTAGGATGAAGATGGTCTCTCTCAAGCAACCCTGCAACCAAATAACAAAGAGTCTCTTGTGTCCCCAACACACCCAATACAATGGTAAATTGTATAGGTGCACTAGTTCAGCGAAGAGATGGTGATACAAGTGCAAAATAGATAGTAGATAAAGGTATTTGTAATCTGAAATAATAAAAACAGCAAGGTAGCGAGCGATAAAAGTGAGTGTAAACGGTATTGCAATGGTAGGAAACAAGGCCTAGGGTTCATACTTTCACTAGTGCAAGTTCTCTCAACAATAATAACATACATAGAACATATGACAAGCCCTCAACATGCAACAAAGAGTCACTCCAAAGCCACTAATAGCGGATAACAAACGTAGAGATTATGGTAGGGTACGAAACCACCTCAAAGTTATTCTTTCGGATCGATCTATAAAAGAGTTCGTACTAGAATAACACCTTAAGACACAAATCAACCAAAACCCTAATGTCACCTAGATACTCCATTGTCACCTCAAGTATCCGTGGGCATGATTATACGATATGCATCACACAATCCCAGATTCATCCAACCAACATAAAAGTACTCCAAAGAGTGCCCCAAAGCTACTACCGGAGAGTCAAGAACGTGTGCCAACCCCTATGCATAGGTTCATGGGTGGAACCCGCAAGTTGGTCACCAAAACATACATCAAGTGGCACATGATATCCCATTGTCACCACAGATAATCACGGCAAGACATACATCAAGTGTTCTCATAAAAGACTCAATCCGATAAGATAACTTCAAAGGGGAAACTCAATTCATCACAAGAGAGTAGAGGGGGAGAAACATCATAAGATCTAACTACAATAGCAAAGCTCGGGATACATCAAGATCGTGCCATAGAGGGAAAACGAGAGAGAACACGAGAGAGAGAGAGATCAAACACATAGCTACTGGTAAATACCCTCAGCCCCGAGGGTGAACTACTCCCTCCTCGTCATGGATAGCGCCAGGATGATGAAGATGGCCTCCGGTGATGGGACCCCCCTTAGGAAGGGTCCCGGAACAGGGTCCCGATTGGTTTTTGGTGGCTACAGAGGCTTGCGGCGGCGGAATTCCTGATCTGTCTTCTCTTCTGGAAGTTTTAGGGTACAAGAGTATATATGGGTGCAGGGGGTACGTAGGAGGATCTACGGGGGCCC
>NC_057795.1:679693761-679726772 GCF_018294505.1 Triticum aestivum | reverse complement strand
CACGAGGCAGGGGGCGCGCCTGGGGGGGGGGGGGCGGCCCCCACTCTCGTGGGCAGCCCGTATCTCCCCTGACGTGCACTCCAAGTTCCCTGGGTTGCTTTCCTTCCAAAAATAACTTCTCCAGTTGATTTCGTTTCGTTTTGACTCCGTCTGATATTCCTTTTCCTTGAAACACTAAAATAGGCATAAAACAACAAATCTGGGCTGGGCCTCTGGTTAATACGTTAGTCCCAAAAATAATATAAAAGTGGATAATAAAGCCCAATATTGCCTAAAACAGTAGATAAAGTAGCATGGAGCAATCAAAAATTATAGATACGTTGGAGACATGTCACACCTCTCCGCCTCATGAACCGGGCGAAACTGAGGTGTTGTCATGGAGGAGTCCGGATCTGCCGAAGCTGGAAGCTAACACGTCAGTCGCCCTGAGCTCGGAGCGTTTGGCTCCCACGGGGGGCGATGAGAAGGGTCCGACACAGTTCGATGTCTGGCCGGACGTACTGACAGGCCTTCTGGAGCGAGCCGTGCTCTCGGAGGAGCACCGCTCTTTAATGAGCACGGTGCTCACGAAGATTTCATCCGCTATAAGCGATTTGAATGAGGCATTTATAAGCCTGCTCAAAGGCTTTGAGGTATGTAGTGAAAAATGCATTATTTTTTGGTTGTGAAGCACGCGCCAGGTGTGCTCCCTATCGATAGTAGCCCCTGAGACTCTGGTTGCCCGCCATAGGCGGCAAACGGGGGATCACACAGTAATGGCTGCGTCGTACATGTGTGCAGGTATCTAAGGATCCGGCAGCCGACCAGTCTGTTGAAGTTGCCAAACTAAGGAGGCAGATCGGATCTATTGATGCCGATATCACGCTGGTGAACAAACGGCTGGAAGAATCACAGGGTATGTGCTCTGCTTCCCTTATCATGTTGTATAGGAAAATGCGAGAGGGGCAAAATATTAATGCAATGTGTTTGTACTGCAGATGGTGCTGCTGCCGTGGAGGCCTTGAGGGCGGAACTTGCTCAGGCCAAGGAACAAGCTCGGGCTAGCAATGCGGCTGCCCTAAAGGCGGCCGAACAATTGAGAGCCGAACAGGCTGCTCATTGCCGAAGCGAGGAAAAGATAGCCGAAATGGCTGGGGAGTTAAAAAATGCCGCCGACCGGTATGTACTCCTTGAAGAGGAGAATAAGGCTAGTTCGACCGAGTTGGACAAGGCACTTAATGCTGCCAAAGAGATGCGGACCGAGATCCGGGGTATGCGGGAGGAGCTCCAACAGGCCAAAAAATCGTGGCTGGGGGCTCCTACTTACTACGGACGAAGTTTTTGGATCCGAAGTATGCTCCCCTGACTGGGCGCTGGAGTTTTGTAGACGCATATGCGGACTTGGCGAATAGTACAGCTGACGCTGCTAAGTTTTTCGAGGGTCACGGTGATAAAGAAGTGGAGAAGCTTTTCTGGTCGCAATTCTATGCTCCCACTCGCCCGCTGCCGCTAAATGAGAAGGTGGCTGCTATGGCGGAGCTCCACAGGCTGTCCGGGCTTGCAATGCGGTCTGTAATAGACCATCTTTGGCCGAAGGGGCCTAAGCCGGACAGCTACTTTGGTTTGCTGCAGCAATTACTTGGGGCCGTGTCTCGGATTGACGCCATGAGGAGGTCGGCGTGCATAGAGGGTGCGCGGATGGCTCTTGCCCGTGTTAAAGCCTATTTGACGGATATGGAGGCCACCATTATAGCGACCCAGGATCCGGTGGGAGGCCAATATCCGGCCGAGCACCTGTTGGCGCAGGTCACAGAAGGTGCCCGCCTAATAGAGGCGCAGTGCTCGAAGAATGTCTTGTTCGAGTGATAAGTCGAATCATTGTAAAAAAACAATGTTTATTTTGATTATGAGGCTATATGTATACTTTTTTCCCGGAAGTATGATTATGTCCCTTTTGCGGCCATTTTTATATAAATATGAGTAATCCGAAAGTTAGCAGTCGTTGGCTTCAGCCCCCACTCATACAATGCGGGGGTGTTCGCGAAAAATATGCTTAATCATACTTGATCCAACGTCTTAGTCCATTAAGGAGGTGATCGCACGTTGAACTAGGCAACCGGACTATATAGCTGTAACACTTTCGCTTAGCCATGGGGGTCTAACGGTGGGGCTAATATGTAGCCCCTGGTACATTCGCGTGCATCCGAATACGGGCGCGTATGTACATGGCCGGGAAACGGCCCTTCGTTAATGCGGAGGAATCCTAAAGATTCTGGTGAGTCTTCGAGTGGTTGAACAGTCTCTCGCTGTATCATGATAGTTAGTTTTTGGCTTTCTCTACTGAGGTGCTCATCCGAAATAACCATGGCACAATCACAGTAGTTCTCCTTTGTCCGCCTTAGCCGATAATAACGGAACATAAGGCGGCAAACCCAGGAGCCGGGCAAACCCAACATTTGACCAAAGACATGATTCGGAGCTGACGCATATAAGGCCAAACTCGTGACGCCGAACACTCCCGAAGGTATTCGGTCTTTGTGAAAGCAAACAGGCTGACGAAAGCCTGTTATAAACCCTAAATTTCTAGGTACGTGCGATTAATCTATCATGGCGAAATGCCAATAACGACAGTATCCTCGGTGGGTATGGAACCCATGGGATGGTTAAACAACAAGAGACAGTAGAAAAGGTTTACACAGGGGCTTAATCTAAAAAGAAACCTGTTGAACGGGGCCCTACTGCATGTCTACGCCTTTGTCTCCATTGTGCCGTATCCTGGAAGGGTATCGCGCGAACATTGTCTGTGGAAAAAGAAAACTCGTAGGAGAGTACAACGTAAGTATGTGATTGATAATAAAAGTGTAAGATGTTGGCTGGCCAATAAGGTTGAGCCAGATGTGGGACTGCATTAAATATTTATAGCCCCTGGTATCCGCTATGGGATTACATATACGGTGCCCTGGTTCAGTTTTATCCGGGCTACCGGACTCGTCTAACCGTGTCTGTGGTCGTAATGACCAGTCATGTTTTTTGATATTGGAGGCCGCTTACAGTCCGGCCGCCAGGGCCGTCGTGTGTTCCTCTGCGCGTGAAGAGCGCTCTGTGATTCCGCTAACGGTGATGACGCCACGTGGACCGGGCATCTTGAGTGTAAGGTAGCCATAGTGCGGCAGTGCGTTGAAGCGGGCGAAGTCCATTCTTCCAAGCAATGCGTGATAGCCGCTTTGGAAGGGTGCGATGGTGAAGAGTAGTTCTTCGCTTCTGGAGTTGCCTAGGGAGCCAAATGTTACTTCCAGTATGACGGAGCCCCTGCCGTAGGCTTCAACGCCTGGTATCACCCCTTCAAAGGTGGTGTTGCTTTGGCTAATTCTGGATGGGTCTATCCCCATTCTGTGGACAGTGTCCTCATATATTAGATTGAGACTACTGCCGCCGTCCATGAGGACACGGGTGAGACGGTATTCGTCGATTATTGGGTCAAGCACCAAGGCCTCTGATCCTCCGCGCCGAATACTAGTTCGACCGTCCATGTGATCGAAAGTGATCGGACGAGACATCCGGTAGTCAGATATGGGTACGATGGGCTCTACATTGTGCACGTCTATGAGCGCGCGTTCGTGCTTTCTCGTGAATGTGTGAGTTGCGTGGATCATGTTTACTGTTTTAACCTCTGGCGGGAATTTTTTCTGTCCCCCAGTGTTCGGCTGGCGAGGTTCATCCTCGTCTTCACTTGGTGTTTCCCTCCCCTTGTGTTCGGCATTTAATTTGCCGCTCTGCTTGAAGACCCAACATTCTCTATGCGTGTGGTTCGCAGGTTTCTCGGGGGTGCCATGAATTTGGCATAGTCTGTCCAGGACTCTGTTCAGACCGGGCGGTCCCTCTTTACTGCCTTTAAATGGCTTCTTTTGCTGGTCAGGTCGAGAGCCCCTGAATTCGGCATTGACCACTGTGTTGTCCGGGCTCTCTTCCTTGTTTTGGCGTTTGTGTTTATTACGCCGTGGCTTCCCATTGCCATCCCTTATTTCGGATGTGCTGGTGTCACTGGTGCCTTTACGGGCTAGCCTACTATCTTCACCCGCGCAAAAGTGGGTCATAAGGCCTGTTAAGGCTGCCATTGTCCTTGGCTTTTCTTGGCCGAGGTGCCGGGCGAGCCACTCATCGCGGATGCTATGTTTGAATGCTGCTAAGGCTTCAACGTCCGGACAATCGACAGTTTGATTCTTCTTAGTGAGGAATCTGTTCCAAAGCTTGCGGGCGGACTCTCCGGGCTATTGGATTATGTGACTTAGATCGTCTGCATCCGGAGGCCGGACATAAGTCCCTTGAAAGTTAGCCTTGAAAGCGTCCTCGAGTTCCTCCCAACTCCTGATTGAATTTTCAGGGAGGCTTTTCAACCAGTGTTGAGCTGGTCCCTTCAGCTTGAGGGGAAGGTATTTGATGGCGTGGAGGTCATCCCCACAAGCCATCTGAATATGTAGGATAAAATCCTCGATCCAGACCCCTGGGTCTGTCATTCCGTCGTATGCCTCTTTGTTCACAAGTTTAAAGCCTTGTGGGAATTCATGGTCCAGTACTTCTTCGGTGAAGCACAGGGGGTGAGCAGCCCCTCTGTATCTGGGCGCGCTGTGGCATGCAATCGGCTATTGTTGTGTCCGGTGTTTATTCCGAACTGGAATTTGGCTTGTATGAGCGTTTGGGTGACCATAGTCCCTCGCCGGGGTGTGTCCTTTAGATCCGTAGATGGACCTGGCTGTGCCGGCTTTCTTGTCCAGGTGCTCACATAGATCGTGCGCGGCGTCAGTAGCCGTTCTGTTGTGGTTGTGAAGCGGTACGCCTGGTCTCCTGGTCGTATTATTCTTTGGCGGAACGGACTCGTCGTTGAATTCTGGCAGTAGTTTGCGTTTTGGATAGCTTTTGGTATGGCGATCGTCACCATATCTTTCTTCAGTGTCTAGCACTTTATTCCATCTGCGAGTAAGCGTTTCCTGTGCGGCTTTGAGCCGTTGCTTCTGCTTCTTTAGACTTCTTGTCGTGGCCATAAGCTTTCGGTGGAGGTTGTCTCATTCCGCTTGAATGCATCATCGTCCGGACTGTGTTCCTTTCTTGAGGCGGTTTCATGAGCTCGTCCCACCGGATCATTGTGATCGGGTATTTGCTCCGAACTCGGTTTGGCGTGACCTGGCTTGTCCTGCTCCATCGCTGGGCCCATGTGGTTGTTATTGCCTTCGGGGTTTACTGGGATGTCGATCCTTCTCGCGCTCTTGTCGCTATTTTTACTGTTGCTGGACTTTGAGCGGTGTCTGCGCCGCCATTTTGGCTTTTGCCCAGGTGTTTTATCTTCCGGATTATCGCCGTCGTCCTTCTTGGGCGTATCCACCATGTATATATCGTGTGACGAGGTAGTAGCCCCGCGCCCCAGAGGTTCTGAAGCTTCTCCTGCATCGTCGTCTGTACCATCGATGTCTTCAGAGTCGAAGTCAGGAACATCGGTTAAATCATCGATCGTGGCAATAAAGTGGGTCGTGGGTGGGCAACGAGTTCCTTCGTCGCCTGCTTCCTACTCAAGCCGGGCATAGTACGGCTCAGAGCCTCCTGACAAAGAGAGAGACTTTAATGAGTTCAGCATGTCGCCAAAGGGCGAGTGCTGGAAGATGTCCGCAGCGGTAAACTCCATTACTCGAGCCCAACCAGGCTTGGCTGGCTCGAGGGTATGCGGACCGGGACAAACAGCCGGATACGAGTCCGGGGGCCCGGGGTTACAGGCCTCCACAGAGGTGAGACCTGTGTTCGGATCCACCACCGATGAGTATGCGGCCTGGGGGCAGGGTCCACCCCTCCGTCCTTGGGCAACGCAACTTGCTCCGGATTTAGATCCGGGGCTACTACAGGGGTGATATCCCGAGCGTCGTCCGACAATAGGTCTAGGACATGCTCGTCGTGACTGTCCGACGCTCGTGGCACAGGCCCGAATCCCCCGAAGATCAAGTCTCCGCGAATATCCGCCGTGTAGTTCAAGTTTCCGAACCTGACCTGGTGGCCAGGGGCGTAGCTGTCGATCTGCTCCAGATGACCAAGCGAATTGGCCCGTAGCGCGAAGCCGCCGAACACAAAGATCTGTCCAGGGAGAAAAGTCTCGCCATGGACCGTGTTGTTGGCGATTGAAGACGCCATCAAGCCTCAAAGCGACAACATAGAGGAACTCTCAATGAAAGCACCAATGTTGGTGTCAAAACCGGCGGATCTCGGGTAGGGGGTTCCGATCTGTGCATCTTAGGCTGATGGTAACAGGAAGCAAGGGACACAATGTTTACCCAGGTTCGGGCCCTCTCGATGGAGGTAAAACCCTACTTCCTTCTTGATTAATATTGAAGATATGAGTAGTACAAGAGTAGATCTACCACAAGATCGTAGAGGCTAAACCCTAGGAGCTAGCCTATGATGGTATGATTGTAAATGTGATCGGCCTTCTAAGGACCATCCTCTCTGGTTTATATAGACACCGGAGAGAGCTAGGGTTTGCACGGAGTCGGTTACAAGGAAGGAAATACAATATCCGGACCGCCAAGCTTGCCCTCCACGCAAAGGGGAGTCCCATCCGGACACGGGCCGGAGTCTTGAGCCTTGTATCTTCATGCTTCAATAGTCCAGACGATGTATATATTCCGGCTGTCCAGATACCCCCTAATCCAGGACTCCCTCAATGAGCACTTGCATGTAATGAGCAGTGAGTTCAGACTCTTGGTACAAACAATGAGCACCTTTAGGTGGAGGACTGATTGGCAGGGCATGAAGTAATTCAAAGGCCGGTGCCTTGTAATGAGTGTTTTCGGTCATCCAGTCCAACACCCAAGTGTTGATATCATCAGCATCACCTGTGATGTGCAGTGTTGCGTAGAACTGAAGAATAAGCTCTTCTTTCCAATCAACTATGTCAGAGCAAAAGTTGAGCAGTCCTGCTCATGAAGCATACTGAGGACTTGAGAGAAGCAAGGCATTGATTCCATATCCACGTGAGGAATATGCTCGTGGTCGAAGACTTTGTCCTTGTTGAAAAGCAGAGAAGAATAGAAATTGGCCTGGCTGGCAGTCCAGAAATGCCTCCTTCTAAAACGAGCATTATCATAAGGGTTGAATTAAGTGAAGAAAACATGCTCGCGGAAGAAGTCATCAGCCTTGAATTTCTGCTTCTTTGATAAGGGATCCTTTGGCTTGGGCTGAGGAGCATTAGTCAATTGCATCACTACCTCAGGAATCACAATCTCAGGATCCACATACTGGGGAATTTTAGGCTCTTCTTCAGCTGCAGCCTGGGTCTTCAATTTTTCATTTACATTTTCTTCAACACTAGTGGCTGGAATTTCTTCATGGACAGATGGGGTTGCATGAGGTTCTTCAGATCCCACTTGTACTTCAGTAGCAGTAGGGGACTAAGGAATTGCTTGAAGTGGAGTGAACATTGGAGAGTTGGGGTGCCGACTTTCCCAAAAGTCATCATTCAACACAGGTGTGGTACATCCAATGTCCACATCCTCATCTTCCATTTGTTCAACGCCGGCCTCTTTAACAGTGAACTGAGGCATAGGCGAGGAGACAACTGGTGTTGAAGGGATTGTATCCACTTCAATTTCTTCATCCAACTGCTCTGACAAAGCAGCAGAAGGATTCTCTTCATCGGAATCACTTGGAATCACATAATCTTCACCAAAAGGAACAAGGTCCTTTGATGGCATGAATGAGATAGGAAGGACATCAATTGGGTTGTTAATTGAGCTTGTCAAAGGCTTCATCTTCTTCGGAGCTGAAGAATCTGATGAAGTTGATGCCTTCCTTTTCTTCATAGTTGCATGCTCTACAGCCTTGGTCTTCTTCGCATCTGATGCAGATGGAAGTATCGGAGTTGGTGTAGGCGCAGGAGGAGCAGAGGAATTTGGTTCAGTTTCTTCAGGCGCAACTGATGCAATTGCCCTGACTTCTTCATTTTCTTCAGCAGCCTGATTGTCATCAGCGGTGCTGGCATGTTCTTCAGTGGGCTGAGCAGATGCTTCTACCGGAGTGACTTCAATGTGCACAGGAGCAGCAGCACTTGAAGTGAATGTCTACGTCAGCTTGACGAACCGGACCTTGGCGCCCTTCCAATCAGCATAGTAGCGATTGAATTCATCACTCAGTTGCTTAATCTCAGCTTGCAAGGCAATGAGTTGATCAGGGGTAAGAGTGAGGACATTGTCCTTTAGGTAGCGCTGCTTCTTGTACCGCGCTTTCTTCAGTCTTCTTCCTTCTTCAATTTTCCACTTCTCTTCTTCAATGAAGGCAGTCAACACATGACTTTGACCAGGAGTGAGGTTCATCTCCGGCAAAGGCGTGTTTGGGTCCTTGTGCCATAGATCAATGAAGTCTAGGATCAACTTTGGATCCAATAACAGTGGCACATTGTTGCCTTTGGCTCTAGCGGCCCTGGCCTGTCTGTCTCTGATGATTTCGGCAAGTTCTTCATCATCGGCCTCATCATCAGAAGGCACTTGAAAGGCGACCTGCTTCTTGTGAGGACTTGGGCGAGGGCCTCGTCCAGCAGTGGCCTTTTTCTTGAGCAGAGAGGGGCCAGTTGAGGAATTTGGTGCAGCTGAGGAACTTGCAGAAGCTCCTGAGGCAATTGAGATGCCTGTGGTCCTTTGGCATGTGGCAAGATGCACAGGTGCAGAGGATTTAGTCGAAGCAGCTGAAGACTTTGTCGAAGGAGCTAAGGACTTTGAAGGAGGAGCAGATTGAGGAATTGGCCGTGAGGGCTTTGAAGAATCTGGCCGTGAGGGCATTGCTGAGGAACTTGGCCGTGAGGGCATTGAAGGTGGAGCACTTGGCTTGTGAGCAGGCTTCTTAGCCATGGCCTTCTTCGGCTTACTAGCAGAGGCCTCAGCAGCGGTAGCAGCAGCAGCAGAGTCTTCATTAAATTTCCTCACTACTTCCTTTGCTTGTTTGGCCAGTTTGGCCTGGCGCTTTGCCCATTCATCAGGATAATCCTCACCGCGCTTGAGGCTGGTGGGATCTGCAAATTGGCCAGGTGCCAATGGAGGTCTTGGGCATGGAGGGTTGAGAGCGAATTTCTTCATGTACTTGGGAGTGAAATATCTGTAGTCCCTCCATTCCCGTGCCCATCTCTTCTCAATCTTTTGAATGCGCACCTTGCGCTGATTTTTATCTTCCTCAGGGGGTGTGCAGTATCCAGCATAAATGCCATCAGGGATCTCAAATGCCGTGTTGACCTTAGGCCTCTTTCCACCCTTCTGTGGCTTCTTACCGTCAACCATTTTCTTCAGCTGAGGAATATGAACAACTGAAGTTTCTAAAGAGGTGTGCAACTTTTCTTCGAGGAACGCTGCAAATGAGTTAAGTTGATGAGAACCTAGTGATTCAGCAGCGGACACGAGTACCTATGAACAGATTATAGTTGTGAGGAATTTGGAGAGGTCATATGCGTTCTCAGAAGGTTTTTCAAAAAGAATAAGTTTGAGGAATTTGACTAGATGAGTCTTGAAGAATTTCACTAAGCGTTCTTTGTCTTAGGTTCCAGAGTTGTATAGATTGAAAATCCACACAGTTGAGGAATCTCAAAGAAAATCATTGCTTAGAGAAATGAATCAAGAGCCGATGACATGTGAGGTGTTTAGTGTGTGAAGATTTGAAGAATAAACACCTTTGAAGATTTTCAAGAAAACATTTGAATCAAAGAGGGCAGTAAAAGTAACTTTTAATTACCCTTGATGAAGAACACGATGAACTGGGAAGTGTAGATGTGAAGTTCGTTAGTTCAGATCTTCCACGCCCTAACTCGGCAGAGGAAGACAGCTACGGCGGCGGCGGAGTGAAGAAATCCGCAACCGACGCGAGTTCGACGGCGACGATGTCGAGGCAGTAAAGCTCTTCCTCACTGGCGACGATGAAGTAGCGGTGGCGCGAGGGTTTGAGAAGCTCGAGTGGGAGTGAGAACGAGCGGAGTAAAAACGAAGTGAGGAAGAGGCATGGGTATTTATAGTGGGAGTGAAAAACTGTATGCCCGAGGAAATCGGAAGAACGTGCCCTTTGCCCTTCTCATTCGCTTGACATGTGTCACCCACGTACTAAGAGGTGGCGATCATGTAAGATCGTGGGTGAATAGATAAGTATTGTCGTGGGATGCGAAACAGTTTGAGAGGCAAAGATGAAAATTCATATAAGATAAGTTAAAAGTTCCCTTCACAATTTCTTCAGCTGTCAAGGACACAGTGAAGATTTTGAACGAGTTTCAAATACAACACACATGAAGAATATGTGAACAGACTAGGTTGAGTTTAGCATAGAGGGGGAAGGGTCCGATCACATTCACTTAGCAGAAGAAATCAACTTGAAGAATTAGCAATAAGTGAATGTTGTAGAGGACATAAACTCATATATTTATATATTCAAATGAAGAACAACCACGGAAAGAGTGAAGACAATGCAAAGTTGAAGAATTTGAAAAACCGAGGAATTTAAAAAACTGAGGAAAAACTCAAAAAAAGAAGATTTTCAACTTTGGTTGGTGGCATAACCCACCGTATAAGAAAGCTGATTTCAGACACCGCGTACAATTGTCGTAGGGCTCTGAGAATCAATTTATTCATTAATTTCTTCACACTTAGAGGGTTAGTATTCATTGATTGAAGAAAAACGTTACTTTGTGTGTTGCGCATCTAAGTCATCAAGTCAGCATAAGTGTTAGGATGTGTGTCCATTTCAGAGAACATTCGAAGATTCTAGGATATTTAGCTCACCTCGCAACTTGCTAAATCTCTTCTCATCCAAGGGCTTAGTGAAGATATCGGCCAGTTGGTCTTCAGTGCTTGCGTGGTCGATGGAGATGCCGCCCTTTAACACATGATCACGAAGAAAATGATGATGAATCTGGATGTGCTTGGTCTTCGAGTGCTGAACTGGGTTATGAGTATTCTTGATAGCGCTCTCATTGTCGCAGTAGAGAGGCACATTCTTCACGTTGATGCCATAGTCCTTGAGCGTTTGCTTCATCCATAGTAATTGAGCACAGCACGATCCAGCAGCAATGTACTCAGCTTCTACAGTGGAGAGTGATATGCAGTTCTGTTTCTTCGAGGACCAACAGACCAAAGATCATCCGAGGAAATGGCATGTGCCTGACGTTGACTTGCGGTCCACACGATCACCAGCATAGTCAGAGTCTGAATATCCAATGAGATCAAACGAAGAGCCCTTGGGTTACCATAATCCAAGTGTTGGTGTGTGAGCTAGATATCAAAGAATATGCTTCACAACCTTATGGTGTGATTCCTTCGGTGTAGCTTGAAATCAGGCACACATGCAGACACTAAGCATAATATCCGGCCTAGATGCACATAGGTACAACAAAGAGCCAATCATGGAGCGGTATACCTTTTGATCGAAGTCTTTACCATTTTCATCAGTGCATAGATGGCCATTTGTGGGCATTGGAATTTTGACCCCTTTGCAATCTTGCATGCCGAATTTTCTCAATACATCTTTGAGGTATTTCTCCTGAGATATGAATATGCCATTGCGCTGTTGACAAATTTGAAGACCTAAAAAGAATTTCAATTCTCCCATCATAGACATTTGTTATTCTTCACTCATCATATAGGCAAATTCATCAATGTAACGTTGGTCAATACAACCAAAAATGATATCATCAACATAAATTTGGCACACAAACAATTCACCATCATAAGATTTAGTCAAAAGAGTTGGGTCGAGTGAACCGGGTTTGAAGCCTTTCTTCATGAGGAATTCCTTCAAAGTATCATACCACGCCCGAGGGGCCTGCTTGAGGCCATACAGGGCCTTATTGAGTCTGAAGACTTTGTCAGGATGCTTTGGATCTTCAAAACCTGGGGGTTGAGCAACATATAATTCTTCCTCAAGCTTACCATTGAGGAATGCACTTTTCACATCCATTTGTTGTAAGATAATATCATGATGGTTAGCATAAGCAAGTAATATGCGAATAGCCTCAAGTCTAGCAACAGGTGCAAAAGTTTCATCGAAATCAATTCCTTCAACCTGTGTGTAGCCTTGAGCTACAAGCCGTACCTTATTCCTCACTACAAGGCTATTTTCATCTTGCTTGTTGCGGTAGATCCACTTTGTGCCAATGGTGTTGTGCTTGCGAGGATCTGGACGTTTGACCAGTTCCCAGATGTTGTTGAGCTCGAACTGATGTAATTCTTCTTGCATAGCTTGAATCCACTCAGGCTCCAGAAATGCTTCATCTACCTTAGTGGGCTCTGTGATAGAGACAAAAGCAAAGTGCCCACAAAAGTTAGACAAATGTGAAGCTTTTGAGCGTGTGAGAGGACCTGGTGCTTCAATGTCAACGATGATCTTCTCCACTTGCACTTTGTTTGCAATGCGAGGATGAGCTGGTTGTCTTTGAAGAATTTGATCCACATTTTCTTCAGGAGCATTTTCCTCAGCACCATTTTCTTCAGGTGCGCCCGCTCGAAGTTCTTCACATTCTGGAATGAATTCTTCAGCAGATTCTTCGGTAGGAATGACATCCTCAGTAGCCTTGAACTTGATAGATTCCTCGGGTGCTGGTTCATCTAACACAGAAGGTAGGTGCTCTCTTTGCGAGCCATTAGTTTCATCGAACCGCACATCTATAGTTTCAACAACCTTGTGGAGAACATTGTTGAAGACTTTGTAGGTGTGCGAGTCCTTTCTATAACCAAGCATAAAACCCTCATGTGCTTTCGGTGCAAATTTAGAATTGTGATGAGGATCTCTAATCCAACATTTAGCACCGAAGACATTGAAGTAACTCACATTGGGTTTCTTGTCAGTGAGGAGTTCATAAGCAGTCTTCTTGAAGAATTTGTGAAGATATACTCTGTTGATGATGTGGCACGTAGTATCAGTTGCCTCAATCCAGAAACGACGAGGCGTCTTGTATTCATCAAGCATAGTGCGAGCCATCTCAATAAGAGTTCGGTTCTTGCGCTCCACACCGCCATTCTGCTGAGGAGTATAAGGAGCAGATAACTCATGAGTAATACCAAGTTCATCAAGATAGTCATCAAGACCGGAATTCTTGAACTCAGTCCCGTCCTCACTTTTGATGTGCTTGATCTTTACACCAAAGTTGGTTGAAGCCCTCGAGGAAAATTGTTTGAAGACTTCCTGCACCTCATGTTTGTAAGTGACAATGTGCACCCATGTGTAACGAGAATAATCATCAACAATAACAAACCATATAGAGATGCATCATTTGTAACAACAGAATAATGATTAGGACCAAAGAGATCCATGTGAAACAATTCAAATGGTCGAGTGGTAGTCATGATAGTCTTCGCTGGATGCTTGGCCTTTGTCGTCTTCCCAGCTTCACAGGCTCCGCATAAGTGATCCTTGAGGAATTTGACATTCTCAATGCCAATGACATGCTTCTTCTTCGCAAGCGTGTGCAAATTCCTCATGCCAGCATGACCAAGTCATCGATGCCATAGCCAGCCTTCTGAAGCTTTTGCAAGTAGGCATACGGCCAATTGTGGTCCTGTAATAATGTACAAGTCTCCTCTCCTAAAGCCTTCGAAGACTTTGGAATTGTCAGCTTCCATGATCACAACACAACGATATTTGCCAAAGACAACAACCATATCGAGATCACAAAGCATTGAGATAGACACAAGGATCTATCCTAAGGACTCAACAAGCATGACTTTGTCCATGTGTCGATCCTTTGAAATCGCAACCTTACCCATACCCAATACCCAAATTTTTCCTTTGTCAGCAATGATGATATGCTTCAGATGCGATGGTGATAAAGGAGCATCCATTAATAGATTCTTGTCACCAGTCATGTGATTCGTACATCCACTATCAAGGACCCACTCATTGGCTTTGGGTTGATCATCCTGCAGATGAATTAGTGCAACTTACGAACTCATATACTTCATTAGTGAAGAATATGACATCAATATCATCAGATCAATCTCATCAAGCAATAGAGCAGATAAAACAGTACGAGGACGTGAGAAATGAAGGTCCACTTCTTCATGATTAGCATGCGTCCTTTCAGGCAATGTTCAGGTCTCCAGCAAATTTTTCAGACGTTTTAAGCACGTCTGGAGACTTGACCCTGCATAAGAGATTAGTTCTTTTTCTTCACCACCCACATCTGTAGGGGTGGCAAAGAATTCATCACTCTGCGAGCACCATATGAGAATGGTGGCATAGAAGCCAGTCCACTTCATTTCACATAAGAGGGGTTAGGATAAGCATATGAATAAGAAGAGAAATTCTTCGAGGACTTATGAACATAATGATTAGAAGAATAATGCTCATATTCATAGCCCTTAGCTCTACCCTAAGAAATAGAGGGGTTAGCATGATGATGATCATATGAGAACTTTGATCCTTTTGAGGAATTTGATCCACGTGAAGTATTTGGTCCATATGAAGAATTTGATCTAGAGTTCCTATTCTTCACAGGTGGTGTCATGAGGACATTCACCTGAAGACTTTCAAGGCAAATTTTGAGAACCCAAATTTTCTTCACAGGGGAACCGTTCCTGTAGTTAGTGCCAACATATCTAGCAAATACTTCACCATTCTGATTTTTGAACAGTTTATAGTTGGAGTCAAATGACTCATCAGAAGAATGAGGAGATTCACATGTAAAGCCAGATAAATTGGATGGATCAACTGGAGTTCCCTTTGCAGCAACCCATGAGGTTTTTGGGTACTGCTCAGGCTTCCAATATGTTCCATCAGCATTGAGTTTCCTCTCAAAGGCAATGCCCTCTTTCCTAGGGTTCCTGTTGAGGATCTACTTTTTAAGCACATCACAAAGAGTCTGATGCCCTTTGAGGCTTTTGTACATGCCTGTCATGTACAATTCCTTCAGCCCTGCATCATCAGTGGTACTAGCAATGTCCTCAAATGAGGAATTAGTGATAGCAGAGACAGATGAAGAATTTGTAGCATTAGAAGCATTTGAACATTCATGTGAAGAATTAGCAATTTCATGTTCAATGCACTTCAGACATGGAGCACTACAAAAAAAATACACTTCCGTGATGATACGTGTTTGTCACAGTAGGTCGCATTTTCTGTCCTGCATGTACATCCATGACGATTTTATGACAGAATCAAGATAGCCATACCTGTGCTGTCGTAGAAGTGTTCCATGACAGTACCAAGATTATCATCACAGAAGTGTCCACTTCCATGACCATAAATCACGCGTCACAGAAGTGCTTTCGTCAAGGGTGACTGACACGTGGCATCCACCGTAATGGAACGCCGTTAAGCTATCGGGTCGGATTTTGGATCCGATAACCCGTTAACAGCCACGACCAATGCCGATTTTCCACATGTAAAATTCTCATTGGCTGACGGATCCACGCGTCAGCTCCGCGTTGGCACAGGTGTCACTCATCTAACGGTCGAGATGGGCCTATGATATGTTGACATGTGGACCGGCCCAAAAGTGGCCCACAAACTTTAAATTGGCCGGCCCAACTGAAGGCCCATAAGATTTAGCAGACCATAATGGGTCGGCCTAGCTAAAGGCCCACAAAATTTAGCGGACCATAATGGGCCGGCCCAGCTAAAGTCCCACATGATTTTGCAGACCATAATGGGCCGACCCTGCTAAAGGCCCACAAGATTTTGCAGACCACAATGGACCGGCCCAGCTAAAGGCCCACAAGATTCTGTAGACGATAATTGGCCGGCCCAGCTAAAGGCCCAACATTCTCTGTCAAATCAGCCCGTCAACGGCCTGTCCTAAACTTGTCATCAATGCGGCCCATGGTCACTTCTGGCCCGTTAACAGTCCGGTAAGTAACTGGGCCGAATTACGGCCCGGTGTATTTCCGGCCTGTTAAAGGTCCGGCTTTATTTGGGCCCATTTACAGGCCATCAAAACTTTCGGCCCATAAACGACCGTGAAGGATTTGGGTCATATTCGGCCATGTCTGACATTCGGCCTGTTAGAGGCCCACTATAGATTTGGGCCACTTTCGGCCTATTGTCATTTTCGGCCTGTTAACGCCGGACGTAAACCATGGGCCATATGTGGCCCAACGTCATATCGGGCCCATTAACGACCCATATAAAAATGATGATAATCTAGCCCGACGAAGTTCCGGCCTGTTAAAGGCCCGTGTATTAGGTCGGCGCATTTACGGCCCGTCCGAATTTCGGCCTGTCAAATATCCACATCGTAAATGGGCCACCATTTCGGCCTGCTAAGTCCAGTGGGTTATTTGGCACAATCAGGGCCCAATCTCACTTTCGGTCTATTAAAGGCCCATGTTTTTTATGGGCTCGAGATATTTACACCTATAAACGGCCTATTTTTAGTGAGGGCCCAAATTATGTTTAGGCCTGCTAAAGGCCCACTATGGGCACAGGCCTACCAGAAAAATATGAAAGCTTATGCTGATTTAGGCCCAGATATTTTTAGTGGGCTACATGCCAATTTCGGCCTGTAATCGTTTTTAGCCCAATTGGAATGGGCCCGACGAATGTTGGCATGTTGGGCTCCTACGAAGCTTTCGGCCGAATACATTACTAAGATAAACCTACACTATACAAAAATAGCGCCGTAATTACTGCAGCCTATGACAGCATCATAAATGTTGTATCACAACAAAATAAATTCCAACCATACAACAAAAGGCCTATTGGCATAAAGTTTACAGTCCTTCCAGATAAAAGCACAATCAGATGTATAGAAGCACAGATCATTTGACCTGAGTGCTAATGTTTCAGGCTGTAGAATCTGATGGAGCAGCACAATCTCCACCTTTTTTCCGCCAGTGCTCTTGAACAATGAAGCGAATGTCTGATAGTCTGGTTTCAAAACCATTCATATCTTGACGACATTTCTCAACCACTATGCTTGTTTCCGAAACAACGTCCATTAGGGATTGGACTTGTGTCTGGAGCACAGATATATCACTCTGTCTAGCAGGAAGATTTTGTTCAGTAGGCGATTTGGACGAGGTTACCTTGACAACCAACCCAGAATTACGCAGGAAGGTGCTTTTGCACTGTTAGTGGAGAGATACTGACGCATTGCGTCAAGAGGTGACATTATGCCTGTAGTAGCCTCATCACCTTCAGGTGGTTGTGGCTATTCAATCATTTGTTCCATAGCTTCCTGAAAGTTTGAACTTGTAGATTAGTGTACCAGATAAGTTACTAATGAGACAAAAACAAACAAAGTAGGTTAAACGTTTATACATAACTTATTTTGGTGAACTACTGTAATACATTAGCATGCATTGTAGTGCCAACTACATAATAAAATCACTTTCGAAACATATGTCCATGTACCATGCCTACTGTATTGTCTATTTCCTCACATTCGTTGACATCTAAGGATAAAGAGACATGGTTTAAAGTAGGATGAACATAGTATGACATCATTCATATCATGGGCAAACAGATATAAAACAAACATGCTATTTTATCATTGTGTGCGCACGTGAACATAACAACTAGATTATAGATCAAGACCAAAAGAATATCCTTAATCTCTTTTAAACCATGTAAGGTGAAATACGTTAAGACAACTGTGTATAAAAGTGAACAGAGTAACTGACATTGGCTGCAAACCAACTAGTTAAATGAACACATCACAATACCAATCAGTTCAAGGCAGGAGGAGTAAGGACTTACAACAGCGGCTTGAACGGGTGTGCTCATGTCCTTCATCTTGCTGGTTTGGCAATCCTTGAAGATTTGCACTACATTCGGTTCAGGTTCTTTTTGGTCCGCACGGGCTTTCCTCTATATTTGGAACAAGTCAATATAGATACGATAATATGGCACAAAAAAAGAAGGAAGTAGCAGATGTTTACAAGAGCCTCGCAGTGTGCAATATAGCTACAAGATCCTGTTGTCTGTTGGAATTTCACTTTAGAACGGTTGGTTTTGTTCTTGAAACAGTTAGCCTAGAAGAAGATACACTTGTAAGGCACATACAAAAATACAAGTTCAATATGTGGTCTGATCAAATACATATAGCCAACCTGATACTTTGGATCAGACCAGTGTTTAACGAGGGCTGTCAAGTCTTCATCTGTAATATATTCCACTGGACATGTTTGGGCGATTTCATTGTTAGCCTTGCCTTCAAAGTGAGATTTTCTAAGGTGGTACCGATACTGTCGCAGAGCAGACTGAAAAACATGAGTGCATGCTTGTTTAGTTGCATCATCTTTCGGATCCAACTTGAACCTCATCTGTTGAAAAAAGAATGTGTGTCTTATTAGGAGGAAGCTAGAAAGTATGGGACAGAGCAAGACAATATTACTAATTGCGATGAATAACATTACTTACGGTAAATGGTCAAGGAAGGTGTTAAACTGGTATTGTCTTTCTCATTCCTGTACTGGATCCACGTTGGGAGGATACGTGCATGCCACCTAATTGCAACGGCTGCCTATGATACTAACTTGGTTGACTCTGTAGCATCACGTGGCCTTTATAAACCTGCCTCAAAATGGATCTCCATTCTTCCTCCTTTAGATTTTGTTAATCTGTCAAGCATTATCCCTGATGTCTGTTTCCGCTTGCACCGTGGTGCTAGTTCAACAACGAATATGGAAAGTGTTAGTGTACATCAAACTATGAGAGTACATATAAAGGAGCATGCAACTGCAACTTGACTCGGTCAGGTACCGTCTTGGTGTTGATGCTCATGAGGTTCATTTGATCTTGCCAAGTCCTGTTGTGTCAGCAGTGCTTCAGAAGTAGTTTTAGGTGTGAAGGCAGCTTGGGAACTGGCCAGTTCCAGAGCAAACGAACGAGTAACTAGTTGAGATGCTGGTACAGTTGAAGTGGATGTTGCAGCTGGTGGAGCAGTTGATACTGTGTTTCTAGATTTAGCCGGTGGACTTGGACCTTCTACTGCACTATAAGTACCAGCAGAATCTCGACTGCAGAACCTTTTCCGTTTCACCCGACGAGTAACAACACTCCCTACTATATTATTTTCCTTGCTCTTTTTTGACTTTGCCATGTCAAGCTGTACCCACAACACAAAAGAATAAAATCACTCTTCAGAACTCATTGATGCATGTTACAGACAAGCAATACTTTGATGTAAGACAACCGTATGAGGATGGAATATGTAAGAAAAACAGGACGACATGACATATTCACAGCTACGATGTGCAAACTAAGCAGAAGGATTTTCAAGAAAATACAAGTAATGCAAGCTAGACACCATATGAAAGATGCAACCACTATCAAACTGCCATGTTAAAAGTGTCCAATCACGAGTTACTGATGCGGGATACACAACAATAGTACTTTGATGTAAGAACATGGTATGATAGATAGATGCAGTGTTTTCTAGACACAGAAAGCCATGTCATATGCACATGTATAACGTATAAACTCAGTAGGTGCAATGTAATCAAAATAGAAGAAATACAGGCTAGACAACATATGCAACATGAAACCAATTATCACACTGTCAACTTAGAGCAAGCACATGCGATGGTGGAGTACGGGAGATGAACTCATCATGTAGACTTGGGACTTCAACTTCATTAGCAGTAGCAGTGGCAAATCTAGAGAGTCTCTTTTTGCATCGGTGCGGAGTACCACCAACATCCCCTAACTTACTCTTTTCCTTCCTATTTTCTGATATTGCCTTATGAAGTCAAAAACACAAGAAGATGAATAAAATTAGCTCTGCATAACTGGTTGATGCATGATACAGACGAACACTACTTTGATGTAAGGCAAGCGCAGGATAGGAGGATGGAATATATACAAAAAAGGGCAGCGTTTCATATTCACACGTACGATAGGAGGATGGAATATGTATGAAAAAATGGTAAGTGGAAGGCATTTCAACAAAATTAGAAGAAATGAAAGCTAGGCACCATATGAACATGCAACCAATATCACTCCATCAGGTAAAAAGTGTCTCGTCGTAAGTGCCATTTCAAGAAATTAGAAGCAGTACAAGCTAGAAAACAATGCAAGATGCAACCTACATCATAGTCCCAAGTTAAATGTGTCTTATGGGTAAGTGATCGTTGCAGGTATAAGTTGTAAGCTATGCAGATGCAATTCTACATAATCAGAAGCAATACAAACTAGACATCATACGGAAAACGCAACCACGTATAACAGTTCCAAGTAAGAGCAAGCACCTGTGATGGTGGAGTAGGGGAGATGTGCTCATCATGTACACGTATGTTCTACAAATAGGAACCCGTGTCATATTCACATGCATTATGTGTAAAGTAAGCAGATGCAATTCAAGTTAGAAGCAATACAAGCTAGACATCATACGCAACATGCAACCACATATAATAGTATCAAGTTAGAGCAAGCACCTGTGATGGTGGAGTAGGGGAGATGTGCTCATCATCTACACAACTACGTTGACTGTCCAGCCTTGTGTTGTCTTGCGAATCTTGTTGGGAGGATGGAAGAGTAGAATCTGTAGAGACCCCCTGTTTGAGTTGCTCCGAAGGGCCACCATCATCCACTGCCGGACTAATTTCCTTCAGCTGTAATGATTTTGCATTATGAAGTCAACCCGATAAGAAAAAGGAATAAAATTCCCTCTTCAGAACTCATTCATGCATGATACTGACGAACACTACTTGGATGAAAGGCAAACGCATGATGCGAGGATGGAATATGTATGAAAAACAGGATGGTGTGACATATTCACACCTATGATGTGGTAACTAAGCAGAAGGCATTTCAACAAATTAGAAGCACTGCAAGCTAGACACCATATGAAAGATGCAACCAATATCACTCTGCCAAGTTCAAACTGTGTGGCGTTTCAACAAATTAGAAGCAGTACATGCTAGAAATCATATGCAAGACACAACCAATATCACAGTGGCGACTTAAAGGTGCCTTATCATAAGTGACTGATGCGGGATATGCAAGAATAGTAGTCTGATGTAGAAACAGGAACACATGTCATATTCAAAGGCATTATGTGTAAAGTAAACATATGCAATTCAACAAAGTTAGAAGCAATACAAGCTAGACATCACACGCAACATGCAACCACATATAATAGTGCCAAGTTAGAGCAAGCACCTGTGATGGTGAAGTAGGGGAGATGTGCTCATCATCTACACAGCTACGTTGACTATCTAGCCTTGCGTTGTCTTGCGAATCTTGTTGGGAGGATGGCAGAGTAGAATCTGTAGATAACCTCCGTTTCAGTTGCTCGGAAGGACCACCATCATCCAATGCCTTGCCAATTTCCTTCAGCTTTATTGATTTTGCATTGTGAGGTCATACCGACAAGAAAAAGGAATATCATTTGCTCTTCAGAACTCATTCATGCATGATACTGACGAACACTACTCTGATGAAAGGCAAAGTCATGATACGAGGATGGAATATGTACAAAAAAATGGATGGCTTGACATATGCACACCTATGATGCGGTAACTAAGCAGAAGGCACTTCAACAAATTAGAAACACGGCAAGACACCATATGGAAGTTGCAATCAATATCACCCTCCCAAGTTAAAACTGTCTCATCATAGGTGGCGTTCATCAAACTAGAAGCAATACATGCTAGAAATCATATTCAAGACGTAAACCAGTATCACACTGCAAACTTAAAGGTGTCCCATTATAAGTGACTGATGCAGGATACACAAGAAGAGTATTTTCATGTAAGAACATGGTGTGATAGACAGATATAGTATGTACCAAAAACAGGAAAGCGTGTCATATTCACATGTATCATGTGTAAGCTAAGCAGATGCAATTTACACTAATTAGGAGCAATACGAGCTAGACACCACATGCAACATGCAACCAGATATCACACTGCCAAGTTAGAGCAAGCACCTTGGATGGTGGAGTAGGGGAGCGGAGACTTGGACCTTGTAATGCACTATCAGTACAAGGAGAATCGGTACATATGCTCCGTTTATGTTGCTACAGAGGACCACCATCATTGCCTTCCTTACTCTTTTCCTTCCTCTTTCTTGATTTTGCCTTGTCAAGGTAGACCTATAAGAAAAAGGAATAAAATTTGCTCTTCAGAACTCATTGATGCATGATACTGACGAACACTACTTTCATGTAAGGCGGCTGCATGATAGGAGGATGGAATATGTATGAAAAATAGGACGGCGTGACATATTGACATGTATGATGTATAAAGTGTAAACTAAGCACAAGGTGCTTGAACTTGTTAGAATCGATGCAAGCTAGAAACTATATGAAAGATGAAACCAATATCACTCTGCCAAATTAAAAGGGTGCCCTAACAAATGTATTTGACCAAATTAGAAGCAATACATGACAACAGGCTAGAAATAATATGCAATATGCAACGAATAAAGGTGACTCATCATAAGTGATTGATGCAGGATACAGAAGAGAGGTAGTTTCATGTAAAAACAAGGTTAACACATAGATGTAGTGTGTACCAAAAATAGCAAGGCATGTCATATTCACAGGTATAGTGTGTAAACTAAGAGATGCAATTTACCCTAATTAGAAGCATTACAAGCTAGACACCGTATGCAACATGCAATCACATATCACACTGTGAAGTTGGAGCAAGCACCTGTGATGGTGGTGTAGGGGAAGTGCGTTCTTCAGGTACAGAGCAACGTTCAATATCTTCATTTAGGCTTGCTGTTTCTTGAGAATCATGTGGAGAGGATGAAATTGCATTCTTTATAAGAGTATTGCGTCTCATATTAACCCACGCGCGTGACTGTCTCATCATAAGCGATAGACGCAGGATACACAAGAACAATAGTTTGATGTAAGAACATGGTGTGATAGGCAAATGTAGTATATACCAAAAACAGGAAGGCGTGTCATATTCACATGTATAATGTGTAAGCTAAGGAGATGCAATTTAACAAATTATGAGCATTCATGAGGGATACACAATAAAAGTAGTTTGATGTAAGAACATGGTTAATAGAAAGATGCAGTATGTATCAAAAACAGGAAGGCATGTCATATTCACAGGTATAATGTGTTAACTAAGCAGATGCAATTTACCCTAACTAGAAGCATTACAAGGTAGACACCATATGCAACATGCAACCACATATCACACTGCCGAGTAAGAGCAAGCACCTGCGATGGTGGTGTGGGGGAATTGCGGTGATCAACTAGAGAGCTACGTTGACTATCTTCATTTAGCCTTGTTGTTTCTTTAGAATCATGTGGGGAGGATGACACTGCACTCTTTAAACGAGTAGGGTGTCTCACAGTAACCCACTAGGGTGACTGTCTCATCATAAGTGATTGACTAGGGATACAGAAGATAATTAGTTTGATGTACGGACATGGTTAATAGACATATGTAGTATGTATCAAAAACAGGAAGGCATGTCATTTTCAAAGGTATAATGTGTAAAGTAAGAAGATGCTATTTAACCGAATTGGAAGCAATACAAGCTAGACACCATATGCAACATGCAACCACATTTGACAGCATGAAGTTAAAGCAATCACCCGGGATGGTTGTGTGTGGCAATTGAGATCATCAACTGCAGAGCTAAGTTTACTGTCTCCAACTGCTGACACTGCACCCATTAGAGCGTTGAAACGCTTAGTGCTTATCTTTGAATTACACTGGAGCGACTTCTGTCTTTTCTTTTCTGCATTCATCAACACTGCCTCAGAGTCTGAAATACCCATGCATAAAAAACAATAGTGTGAGTATGGGTGAAGTGTGTGCACAATTAGTACAGTGTAAAGGTAGCAGATAGCAGGTCGCACTACAAAAAAATACACTTTCGTGATGATATGTGTTTGTCATAGTAGGTCGCGTTTTTGGTCATGCATGTACATCCATGACAAATTTATGACAGAATCAAGATAGTCATACCTGTGCTGTCGTAGAAGTGTTCCATGACATTACCAAAATTATCATCACGGAAGTGTCCACTTCCAAGACGATAAATCGCGCGTCACAGAAGTGCTTTCGTCAAGGGTGACCGACACGTGGCATCCACCGTAACGGAACGCCATTAAGCTATCGGGTCAGGTTTTGGATCCAATAACCCATTAACAGCCCCGACCAATGGGGATTTTCCACTTGTAAAATCATCATTGGCTGGAGGAAACACGTGTCGGCTCACCGTTGGGACAGATGTCATCCACTCATTTGACAGAAGGCGCCTATGATACGTCGACACGTGGCACGGCCCAACAGAGGCCTATTCCTGTGAAAAGGCCGGCCCGTTTGACTTGGTCAAAAGGTGGCGGGCCGGCCCAAGGAAAGCCTTTCAATGGCTTGTTCGTATATAGCCCATTTACAGCCTGCTAACCCAAGGCCCGTTATGCCCTATCCGAATTAGGCCCAGTAGCGTCATCTGGGCCATCCAATATGATTCCAGCCCGTTTTCACTTCTAGACCATGTATGGCCCATGACGTATTTCGGCCCATATGAGGCCCTATGTAACTCTTGGCCTATTAACGGCCTGTGGTGAAACTGGCCCGCAATGAACAGTGTATGACTTTACACCCATTAACGGCTCGTGGTGAGACTGGCCCGTAATGAACAATATATCACTTTATACCCATTAAGGGCCCGTTATTCAGTTGGGCTATTCCCAGCAAATGTTATCTTTTGGCCTTCTCAGAGCCCATTTATTCTTGGGCTCATTTCCAGCATCCGTTTACTTACGGCCCGTTACTGTCATTTTCTGCTTGTGGGCCAAATTCAGCCCGTGGTTACATCGGCCCATTTGTGGCCCGTTAATACGTTGGGCCGTTTTCATAGCATCATCAAATATGGCCTATTAACGATGGCCTGTTATGGTCATACGGCCCATATAAGGCCCATTGATGATACGACCTGTAGAAGGCCCATTGATGATACGGCCCGTAGAGGCCCATTGTTTCTATGGCCCGTAGAAGGCCCATTGTTTCTACGGCCCGTAGAAGGCCCATTGTTTCTACGGCCCATAGAAGGCCCACTGTTTCTACGACCCGTAGGAGGCCTAGTGTCAATACAGTAAATATTAGCCCATGGTTATTGTGGCCTAGTTTTAAAAAGAACTGCACTGACTACAAGCAAACAAATAAACAAGACAACAAGGAAATAAATAAGCAAGCAACTTATGCTAGGCTATCACGGCTGTTACACATATTACATCCACTGGGCATGAAAGTTCGCCACCAGTGCAAATATAGGGAACGAAGCAGCATATCATATACACTGGTTGTCAAAGTTGGCGACCAACGCAGATAAACACCACAAGAAAACAAATCCAGAACTGAAACCACTTCAGAAGATCTCAAGAAACAATATCCTGGGTACCCATAATGCTGGCAAGATGCTTAGCGAGCTTATTAACTTTCTCTTGTTTGGCGCTTAAATCCTCCAGCGTTTGTTGTTGCACCAGAAAATATGCATCTGAATTCTGCAGGGACTTCCTCAGTCCTTCAGCTTCCTGTCGCAGCACATCTGATCGATGTCTTTCAACTTGAAGTTGAGACTCAAGAAGACGAACTAATTCAGGCAGCGAGTTCGAAGAGCTTGTGCCAGCAGTAGTGGCCAGTAACTCGAACACTACATCAAGACATGACTTTTGGGTTCCCTCACTGTCATCAAGATAATTTTTATCAGCTTTCTTGGATACCAACAGGGATGTCTCACTATCTTGAACCTTATCTGCATTACTTCCTTTACCATTGGATAACGCGGTACTTCTCTCCAATATTTTGTCCACATTCTAAAAGAGAAACAAGCAGACACATCACATGTTTACCATGTTGTATATGAAACTCATTTTGGTAAATGAGTTTAGTAGTAAAGTGGACAGGATAATAGCATGAAACAAACATATATCTATGTACTATGGTCACTTTATGGTCTATGTCATTCTAGTTTTTGTTGCCAAATCAAGATAGAGACACAGTTCAAATAATATTTGTTCAAGACAAAGCAGAATAGACAGAATATAAGTGTGGGTAACTATAGAGCAATAACAACACTTGTAATGTGCGTGACATGAGAACATAACTGTTTATTCAATTGAAACTGAAATCAACATAGAGCAGGTTACAACAGCAAACCAGTTAAAGAAACAGGTTTAAAACATACCTGTTGCGCCATTGGATTTTCAATTCCATCCTTCAAATTTGAAAATAGTTGGTATGAGTAAATATAGTAATGCAAGAGCGAAGGAGTATGAACCATAGCTACTGAACCTGACCTGAGAACAAATCTTCTTCTCCTTTAAGCGTTGAGTTGGGATTCGGAGTGGTGGTCCTCGTGCTTTGGGCACTGCAGTTCCCTTACTAACCGCTCATGTCTGGGTGCTCTATGGTGGAGACAGTGCTGTGTTAATTGGAACTGGGTTACTATCTGCCGGGGTTGGGGTTAGAAGGGATGTAGCTGGTTCTCTGTCCAACTGGGTAGGGTACAATCTGCGAGGGTCTGGGTTATGTGTGGTGGATCTGGTCCTTGGGCAAGTACAACTGTGGTTCTATCTGCATCAACTGGTAGCACTATCTTTTCTGAAGACCGTGTTGTTACTCCCTTAGATACTGCCATCACGCTCTCCAATTCAAATGGCTGATAAACAAGAAAAGTAATTGAAAGTATAGACATTGTATGATAGACAGGTGCAATGGATAGTGGGGAATAAAAGAGGGCATGAAATAATTCATATTTATGTTGTCTAACCAAACAGGATAGCATGACACAATTTCACATATATGATGGCTAACTAAATAGGATAGCATGACACAATTTCACATTATGATGGCTAACTAAAAAAGATGGAAAGACATAGTTCAAAATATGAGACTATGTAAACAGGATGACATGACATAACTATATAATGTGTTTATTAAATAGGTTGGCATGCCATAATTCACATACATTCATGGATAGAATGCCATAATTCTAAATATGATGACTGTAAACACTACACAGGATGAGATGATATAACTATATGATGTCTTTATTAAATGGGTTGCCATGCCAGAATTCAGATAGATGATGTGTATGTACTATGTAAACATGATGGCATGATATAATTCAAATATATGATTTATATAGTAAGCAAGTAAGCAGATGGCAATCTATATATGATGTAAAAGCTAAGCAATGCAAGACAACATGCATGACATGGGTAATATAACCCTGCCAAGTTTGAGCATAGACCTCAGGGGGGAAATAGGATAGGTCATCAGTCTCTGAATCCTCCTTTGAGGAGCTCTCTGTAGCCAGCAAGATGTCTGCTTCAGCAGGTAGCATTGTCTGCTCTGAATACCTTGTTTTCACTCCAGATACTTCCGTCACCGCTTCAAATGGCTGATGCACAGGAAGAGTAGTTGAATATACAAACGTTGTCGACAAATGGAACACGTAATACAAAAAATGATAGCATGATATAATTCACATACATGATGATTGGCTAAACAGCATGGCATTGCATAATTCACATATATAATGCCTTTGCAACAAGATAGCATTGTATAGTTCACATATATAATGTCTTGCAACAAGATGGCAGTGCATAATTCACATATATGGTAATTAGACACTGAACAGGTGGCATTCACACAAAGCATGTCTAAACTAATCAAATGGCATAGCAATGTGAGACACCATACGCACGATATGAGTAACATAACCCTGCCAAGTTAGATCATACACCTCGGGGGGGGGGGAATAGGACTGATCATCTGTCTCTGAATCCTCCTCTGAGGAGCTATCCGTAACCAGCGAGATATGCGCTTCGTCAGATAGCATAGTCTGCTCAGAAGACCTTGTTTTCACTCCAGAATTTGCCATCACCGTGTCAAATGGCTGATGCACACGAAGAGCAGTTGAATGTACTAACATTGTTGACAAATGTAATATGTAACGGAAAAAAGGATGGCCTGATATAATTTACATATAAGATGACTGGCTAAGCAGGATGGCATTGCAAAATTCACATATATGATGCCTGGCTAAACAAGGTGGTGTTGCATAATTCACATAAACGATGAATAAACTAAATAGATGGCATTCGCACAAAGGATGTCTAAACTAAGCAGATGACATATTTGATGTATAAAGGAAGCACTGCAAGACACCATATGCATGATATAACCAACATAAGCATGCCAAGTTAGAGCAAAGACCTCAGGGGTAAATAGGAGTTATCTTCTCCTTCTGAATCCCCCTCAGAACAGATATCTTCCTCTCGATTACAATCCAAAATGCGTGGAGGGGGGGATGCCTTTGCGCCTACCATGGAGCGACATCTGCATGAAATTATATTGCCATGCAAGGCTCGTCTCTTTTGCTCTACATGTTCAGTTCCATTGTTTACAATAACTGTCATGCATAGTAATAAAACATAGTGAGATTATGTAAGGAGTGCATCCAGAAATCCAGAGTGATGGTAGCAACCTGTGGATAGACCCAAAACCAATAATAGCAAGCACATAATGGCTTCAGTTAATAAATACAGATAATGGCTTCTTTACTGTTTGTTTCCCACCCAACATGAAACTCATAGTAGACACCGGAGATTAACCAGATAGTAGATAGATACTATTGATAGCGGCCCTGATATGTACCCCACAACCATTTGAAAACTCAAGTTTGACCATTAGTTTGGAGCTGACTCAGAGTCTAATCGGTGAACAGGACGATAAAGTAGCATGTAATATTAAGCGATGCATAACGTAAGCAGACACGAAAGAGTGCGACCTCTCTTGCGGACCCGTGTAGTCCTCGAGGTCATCTGCTCGATTGATGATGGTAATGCAGTTTTCATGGCTGCCAGCGGTGGGGAAGAAGATCTGAGGCGGCAACAGACAGTCTGGAGGCCGGATCCCTACTGTGCTGGACCCTTCTATCGTTGGAGCAGCTGAGCTGGGGTGGACGACGGCGCAGCAGGAGTGGGACAAACCACGCAAGGTTTTCTTTGACAATTATCTATAAGAGAAGTAATTTTGTAAGGGCTCGTTTGAATTGGAGGATTCCAACAATGCAGGGATAGGAAATAGACAGGAATAGGATAGGAATGCACGTGCAAAACAGAGAATTTTAAAAAACAAGATTTCTGCCAATCTGGGTGTTTGATTCACAACAATCGGAAGATCACATGATGCAAAGAAGCATGGTGAGATTAAGTCAAACCACAAGAAAATGTACGGTTATAATGCTATTATGCTACTATCTCTTAGTCTTGTGCTTCATGAATAGGAATTTGAAAAGGAGGACAAGTGAAAATTAAAATTCCTACGTTTTTTCTTTCAAAGAGACACTAAAGGAACAAATCCGTGTGCTTAGTGGACAACATACATAACATGTAGAGTAAAAAAGAGATGCAACAAGTGTACAACCTCTTTGGCGAAGCCATGTCGATCTCAGCATGATTGGTTTGGCCGGTGAGGATGCTCCGGCTGACTTTGCTGTCGGAGGAGGGGAAGAAGATCTTAGGCGTCTGGAGATGGAGCCCGAGGTACTGCTCCGCTGTGATAGAGGGTTTCGTCGTTGGAGCAGCTCCGGTGAGTTGTACGACGCTGAGGCTGAAGCAGGACAAGAGGGACAACGAACAACATTGACCTGAGTGGAATTCTAATAGCATCTCCAATACATGACGTAAAATACGTAACCACAAAGTGCTAGATGTAAAATACATCAGCCGCTCCTCTTTGAACTTAACTGTCGAAACTGAACTTAACTATTGAAACTGAACTTAACTGTCAAAACTGAACCTAACTATTGAAACTGAATTTTGCTGTCGAAACTGAACGCACTAGCAAGGTGAGGCTACACGTTGGTCGACTGACTTTTTCATCTCTGGTCAGTCGATTTTGCAGCCGTTGGATACGAAATCAAGGGTCTGCGGTTTATCTTCAACCTCCACCCCCCTGAGCCGCTAGCCACCATCGGCCGAACAGCAGCCCCCGCCGCCCGCGGCCGGCGGTGCGCCGCCCCACCTGCCCCGAAAACACTCCCCACCGCCGGTCCGCCGCCACCCCGGCCATCCCTCTAGGCCCCCCATGCCGAGCTTTTTCTCCGGCGATCCCCACGCCACCATCCCGCCAACGCCCCGCCATCACCGGCGACCACCGCCCCCATCCTGAACCCTAAGATAGATAGTGGGGTACCTCTCCGGCGAGCCCCCCTCCCCACTGTGGCTAGTTCTTCCTTCACCCCGGCAAGCTCACCCCTTGAAAATCGACTGACCCAAAAGTTGATTCAGTCGACTGAAGTGTAGCCAAATCGGAGCAACATCACAAGCAAGAGCAAGAGCGAGAGCAGCAACACGAGCAAGAGCAATAGCAAGAGCAGACCAGGCAGGGGACTAAGAGCAAGAGCAGAGCAGCAGCATGAGCGAGAGCTAAAGCAGCAGCAGCTCCTACTGATGTGGACGTCTCCGCCGAGGGAGCGACACCATGGAGGAAGTGGCCGACAATGCCGCCGTGGATGGAGTCGCGCCGTGTCGGCTCGGGACCGAGCGCCGGCAGCACCGTGAGATCGAATCAAGAAGAAAATGCGGCGATTAGTGTACAACCTCTTTGGTGGCGCCGATTAGGCCACAGCTTCATCCGAGGAAACGGTGATGATGATGCTCTTCTGGTGGTGTAGGTGAAGACGGCGGTGTGGGAATGGAGGTGGCGCTAAAGACGAGGGGAACGTCGGGGCAGCTCCTTGGAGGTGGAGGACGGGGTGGCTGAACCGGCGGGACGATGAGATCAACGACGGATCCTCATCCGGTATGATGGATGAGGGATGTCGAGGTGTTGCTGCGGGCGACGTCGTCGGGGAAGAGGCTCCGGCTGGGTGGCAGACGGAGCAGGGTGTGGGGTTTCGTCGTGGGTTTTCGCGGCCTCGTTGTATGAATGGGTGGGCGGATGGGATGGCAGTGGGGGACCATGTCTTAGAGACGCGCTTGTCCGAAATGTGCGGTAAGTTACGAAAGTACCCCCAACCGATTTGAGGCGGTTATTTTGGTTTAGGGGTACCACGGGCATTTCGCGTGTCGGGATTTCATAGGAGGTTGGAGTTTTCGCCCGTGTTGTAATTTCGGAATAGCAAGGTGCGGGTTGAGATGGAGGGAGTTGTCGGAGCACAACGAGACAAAGATATATCTTAAATATTTCGGGCTAACAAGGCGCGGGTTGAAATTTCCGGACAAGCCTAACGTGTGATGTACCAAATCAATGCGCACTACAAATGTCATTCAAAACCTTGAATTCATGTTATGTTCAATTAAAATATTTCGCTACGTGTATAATGCATGCAACCTACTACTCAAATGAACGTTTTAGTGCATTCCAAACGTATATACTACCGCTTCAATATGAACTAAATTTGAATAAGATCTACAATAATTTTTGTTGTGAAGTCAAAGCATTTGAATTCATTTCCCTGTTTTAATAAGATCTACAATCATCATCATTGTTAAGTTAAACCATCGTTTGTGTATTATCTTCACAGCACACCACATGATTAGTCTCGAGTTACATATGAACTATGTGTACTGTATGAACTCGAACTAGATTTTTTGAATCCACTTTATTTTGATTTCAAATCACATAACATTTCTAGATCTAGCTAGATCTTCATAATCTAAACCATGTCTCATATGTATAATGTGTTTATCACATTATGTATGGTGCCCCGCCCCCTACGCCTACAAGTATTTAGATGTGAGTTGAAAACACCACACATTACCACAAATTCAAATAAAATGTGAGAATGTTCGATATAGAGCATTGTTTAGATTGCTCGATATTTAGTTGTAAGCTGCAAACACCGCACATTATCACAAATTCAAATAAAATGTGAGATTGTTTGATGTATAGTATGGTTTAGATTGTTCGGCATTTAGCTGTGAGTTGCAAACGCCATGCATTATCACATTATGGTATAACATGTGCACATCACGTGTATCACCGCTATATTCATGCATGCAATGTTTAAAACACTATGATCTCCTATTCAAATATATGAATCCGCTTTCATATCAAATTATGATCTTTGTTAGTCTCTTACACCCACACAATCCTCTAACCTTTGTAGCTACCACTAACTTTCTCTCGTGCATGCACACGCCCTCCTCGCCCCCCTCCCTCGGCATTCTATCCACCGGGGACATTCATTTTTTTTCTTTAGGTCGTTCTCCCAGAGTCTCCACAACTCCTTTCCGACACACACCGATCAATAAACCTCTCTAGCGATGCCTGCCTACAGCATACACACACATCTTCACTCCTCCTTTATGTGTCCTTGCCTCGTGTCTCTCATATGGTCAGACACACGTGTAAACTCTCGCCCCTCTTTTCATCGATCTCACAACCGCACACTCCTCCCCCTATCTAGCTAGTAGTTGGGCCTCTCGCACCAACTTCTAGATCCATTCTCTCTGTCTATCCGTCTCGCTGGGCCTTATTTGCCTCTAACAAATGGACGTACACCGACCGATCTCTCGCTATACATATAGCCAGCTAGGTCCTTATAACTCATTTTTACCCACACATCGATCGATCTACCTCATTAGTTGTGTCTCTCCCTTCCTCCGACAAACAACAATTGATCTACCGATCTAGTTAGGTTTTCTTACCAAACACATGGTTCCCCTTCATCATCCATGGATGCGTCCCAACAGATCTATCACACACAACATACACAGAAACACATCCCCACTCTTATTAATGACATTGCAGTTCCACCCTCGGTTTGTCTAGGAGGCCTCTCCCAACATCTCCGAGAAGAAACTCCATCACCCATCCAGCACTCTACCCCTCTCCCTCCCTCTCCCTCCCTCTATCTCTCCTCTCTCTCTCTGTCCCATCATATTTCCCGTCCTTCAATTATGTATGGATGTCGACCGATCTCCCTCAAGACATAGCTGGGTCTCTCCTTCTCAACACATATATGAGTCGTTCTACCTCTATAGTTAGGCCTATGCCTACCCCTCCCCCCACCCCCTCCCCCCCACACACACCGATACATCAAGCACTCTAGTCATGTCTCCCTGACACACACAAACTTGACATGTGTGCTTTAACGTT